>NW_021820722.1:0-252475 GCF_901001135.1 Rhinatrema bivittatum | reverse complement strand
CCCGGCATGCCCCCAACACGCCCCTCCATGCAAGCCCCGGGACTTACGTGCGTCCTGGGGCTTGCGCGCGCCGCCGAGCCTATGCAAAATAGGCTCGGCGTGCGCAGGGGGGTTTGGGGGTAGGTTTTTGGGGGGTACACGCGTACCCCTTTGAAAACCTACCCGAATGTGCATAGATTTTCTACCACCTACTAAACATGCCTCCTCTCAATAAGACTAAAAGTACATATGTTCTGGATAAATGTGCAAGATTTTAGCTGCATTGAGGGAGGGCAGTTTTGAGACAACTGATTAATGCATGTAAAATGCTTTTTACTAATGTAAATGACTTCGAAAATTGCTCTTCCCATTAGTAAGGCATGTCTTCTACTACAGTGAAAGTGGAACCCTGTTACTAATGCCTGGATAGTCTCTTTGGAAATGTGTGATGACTACCTCACAAATCACCTGTGATTTCATATCTCTCCATTTTCCTCTCTGTATGTAACTCCAATATTATTGACGTCTGGACTTCATATCAAATTTAGTGCTCCCTAGCACAGTGTTGGTGGCTCTAGAAGTAATTATAAAAAGTTCTGGCAAGTATGAAGCATTTTCAAAAGATTGACTGGGACACTCATTGTGCTTGTATAGAAGACTTAGATCTTTGATTCTTTCCACTGAAGACTGCAATTTAGTGGAATTTTAACAAATACATTGAAGATTGAATTTATAAGTAAAATAATTTGTTCTGTTTTGGATTTAAATGTTTATTCCCTTAAGGCAATACTTTGAGCAAAAATTGGCTTGTGTTGGAGTTTCTTTATTATCATCAAGGATATATTATAGTTCTTGGTCACATCTCCACATGCTATTTGACAGAGATGTATGTTGAAAAACATTTTGGTTCAGTTAGTTATTTCAGTTTGTTTTCTTGGTTATTCATTTCATGCAGTTGGGAATCCACTTTCATTTATTCATTCATTTTCCATTAAAGTCAATAGGAGAAACAATGCATGAGGCAATGCTGTAACAAAGGGCTTTACTATCCAAGTTTAATGAAAACTTTGTAGGCAGGCATTTGCAGCAGAGAGAAGAACACTAGAAGATTTAAAAAATACGGCAAAGT
Source organism: Rhinatrema bivittatum (assembly GCF_901001135.1). Lineage (NCBI taxonomy): Eukaryota > Metazoa > Chordata > Amphibia > Gymnophiona > Rhinatrematidae > Rhinatrema > Rhinatrema bivittatum. Next base: position 251,367 of record NW_021820722.1, on the reverse strand, counting down.
AGCACCAAGTGAAGCATGAAAGGCCCGAGGCACTGTGATGGGGCAAAGAAGAACCAGTAATGGCAAAAATACACCAAGGCACCAAAAGAGGGGCAAAGCAGCACCAATAGTGGCATGAAGAAGCAACGATCACATAAGAAGGCAAAGGGCAACAACAATGTGGCATGAACTCCCAATGCATTGAGTGTTATGAAACCGTGCTCGCGGGTCTCCCCGCGAGCAGGCACTCACCCCTTGCTGCTTCCTCTTCTCCCGACGCGGCATGGACGCCGACGTCGGGCCTGCCTACATGGTTGGAGCCATGGACTGAAGTTCTCCTGCGGCCTGGAGGCCGCCCCTGGCAGCAGTCTTCACCGCGGCTGGAGCCGCAGACTTTCCTGGCCATCTTCGCGGCTGGAGCCGCTGCCGTCATTGGGGCCTGCTTCCAGGCCCTGCTGCTTCTGATGCTGTATGTCGGTGCAGGCCAGACACAGGAAATGTGCTGGCCCCACCAAGGGAGTGGACTTCCTGCTCCAGCCCTATAAAGGGCTGCTCTGTCACTTCAGTCTTGACCTTGAATCGGAGTTACTTCACTCTGGAGGCTCCTGCCTGCCAGAGTTCCATCAGGTCTTCTTCGTGGAGGTCCTCTTTGTTTCGTCTTGCCATGTCAAGTTATGTCTTCATGCTATGTCTTCATGCTTGAGATCCTCATCCAGGTGTCCTGGTGTTCATCTCCTGGTGTTTTCGCCTCCTGATGTTCTAGCCCTCCTTGGTGTTCATGCTTGCTCTGGAGCCTTCTGTTTTGCCGGCCATGGATCTCCGGGTGACGCAGCTTCGTCATGGGAGATGCCGGCAGTGGACTGGTGTCCTGTGCTCCTGAGCCGTCTTGTCCTGCCAGCCGTGTTGGTGCTTCGGATGACATTGGCTCCGTCGTTGGAGTCCCACCTCAACTGGACCTTTCCTGCGCTTGTCCTGCTCCCAGCGTGGTCTGTGACCAGTCTCCTCGGGCTGTGTAGGGCGCGCAGTGGGACAGGGTGGTCCGCGATTCAGTCCCATGGGTGGGCTGAGTAGGGCACCCTGAGAGACAATGTCAATGTCCTCCTGCCTTGCATCTTGTCTTGTTTGGATTTTAAGTTCCTCGTCATGTCTGTGATGCCATCGCATCAACCCAAGTCTTCGTCTGTGATGCCGTCGCATCAACCCAAGTCTTCGTCTGTGATGCCGTCGCATCAACCCAAGTCTTCGTCTGTGATGCCGTCGCATCAACCCAAGTTTGCCATGTCTTTGTGTCAAGGCCCTCCTGCTCTCGACTTCAGGCCAGGCCTGCTGCTCCATGCTGATCCAAGCGGCAGGTCCGAAAGGGCTCGGAATGGTCGGAGGACCATTCACATTCCAACATCATTCTGTTGTTGGCCTTGGGAGCTTGCAGGCCTGGCAGAGGATCAGACCGTCTGCCATGGTGGAACATGCCGTCAACCCTCGGTTCAGTCCTGGATCCGTCTGGGTTCGGGCTGAGGCCCAAGGGCACATTAAACCCCCCACTTCTAACAGAATGCAAGGCCTCTCGAGGCCCCTTCTTGTAACAGAATGCAAGGCCTTTAGAGGCCACGTTTCTAACATTGAGAGAGGGACAAAGTGGTACCAATAGTGGAAAGAATGCTCCAAAACACCATGATAAGGGCAAGAGTAGGCCAGGCAGTAACAGTGGCAGAACAGCACAGGAAAGCACTAAACCAAGAGAGAGTCAGAGTGGGGGGAAAATGAATTTTAAAAAGTTTGTTTTGAGGCCCAAACATCCAGTATAAGTTAAGGTTGGAAGATCAGACTGGGCAGTAACAGCAGCAGAACAACACATCAAGGCACTAAATATGGAGAGAGAATAGGAGGAGAAAGTTATCTTATTTTTACTTATATGCATTTGGGGTTCAAACACCTCAGCATAACCAAGAGAGAGGTAAGGCAGAAAGAGCAGGCTGAACATTAACAGTGGCAGAATAACAGGACATGTGCTGAACCCAGGAGAGAGTCCGAGTAGGAGGATAACGTTTTTCATTTTTAGTTTTTGGGAATAAAATGCTTCAGTATATCTGAGAGGCTGGGTAGGAGGATCAGCCTGATAGCAAAAACACAACAAGGTGGAATCGGTAAATGGACTTTATTGAATCTTGCCCGCCCGACTCTGGCCGAGTTTCGCTTATACAAGCTGCTTCAGGGGCAATTTCAAACAAATAAAACATGTAAAAAAGACATACAAACATATATTTTGTATCAACTAGGGGTGTGCATTCGTTTTGAACTTAAATGGAAAACGCAACTTTTTTTTTTTTTTAACTTAAAAAAGTGATGAGGCGTAAATGATCGGATTTCCAACTTATTCAACATAGCTATGTTGAATAAGTTGGAAATCGCGATTGTTGATCTAAATAAAAATTTAAACCCCTCACCCTCCTTAATCCCCCCCCAAGTCTTACCAAAACTCCCCAAGCTGGCCAAAAGTTCCGTGAGGGTCCGGGAGCGGACGCGTGGGGAATCACGTGACATCCGCGTCACTCCGACGTGACGCCGACGTCACGTGGTCCATCGCGGTTCCCCTCCTGGAACCCTCGTTGGGCCCAAAAGGCACTTTTGGCCAGCTTGGGGGGGCCTCCTGACCTCACCGCTACAGCACACCCACCTCACACACTCAATGATGCATTCACTCCCCATCCCCATCATACAACACGTTTATCGCAACCTTAGAAAAAACCCCACCCTACCCTAACACACGTCACTCCGACGTGGCGCCGACGTCACGTGATTCCCCTCGGATTCACTCCCGGAACCCTCGTTGGCCCAAAAGGAACTTTTGGCCAGCTTGGGGGGGCCTCCTGACCCCCCCAAGCGGGCCAAAAGTGCCTTTTGGGCCCAACGAGGGGTCCGGGAGCGAACCCGAGGGGAATCACGTGACACCGCGTCACTCCGACGTGGCGCCGACGTCACGTGATTCCCCTCGGGTTCGCTCCCGGAACCCTCATTGGGCCCAACGAGGGTTCCGGGAGCGAACCTGAGGGGAATCACGTGACGTCGGCGCCACGTCGGAGTGACGTGTGTAAGGGTAGGGGTGGGGTTTTTTCTAAGGTTGCGATAAACGTGTTGTATGATGGGGATGGGGAGTGAATGCATCATTGAGTGCGTGAGGTGGGTGTGCTGTAGCGGTGAGGTCAGGAGGCCCCCCCAAGCTGGCCAAAAGTGCCTTTTGGGCCCAATGAGGGTTCCGGGAGCGGACCCGCGGGGAATCACGTGACGCCGCGTCACTCCGACGTGGCGCCGACGTCACGTGCTCCTTGCAAAGGAGTTCAGAAATGGCGTCCTGACCCCGCTGGACCACCAGGGAGTTTTGGTAAGTCTTGGGGGGGGGGATTAAGGCGGGTTAGGGGTTTAAATTTTTATTTGCACACATGGACATAGACTCAACTTATGGAATTCTCCATATGTCCATATTGACCGCAAATGACCCCCCCTTTCGACTTATGGACTTATGAACTTAAACTTTTGGTCTGCACATCCCTAGTATCAACAATAAAATTGTAATACAAAATATCATAAAATATTAAATAATATAAAATGAATTAAAATAAAATAAATAATAAACATATTGCACTATAACATAAAAACATAGATATGTATCTTCAAATGTTTGTATGTATGTATTAATCACTATATTGTATTCCTGTAAACCAATTGTACATTTGAGTGTACAAATGACAATGCAACACCAAATAAAGATAAACAAAGGGAGTGTTTGTGTATATCTTTAAAAATCTACCTTTTGAACGATGTATATTATATGTATATTCAATATGAAAAAAAGAAAAGGAAAATGAAAAAAATGAAATGAAAAAAGTAATAAATAAAAGGGGGGTAATTGCTAAATTGAAATGTGACCAATCACAAATAATGATGAATTTGTAACCAATCATAAACAATAATAAACTTAAGTAAGATAAAGGATATTTATAGCGAGTGCTGAGTTTTATTTTGCATATAACCGTGTTCAATAGTACCTTTTGAGTCACTTGAGTTGGCTCAAGTGAACATGGACTTCGCATACACTGTGATCTCAAAACGTCAATCAGCAAGCTGACTGAAATAAGAAATACCTCTTAACAATGAGTATCGCGCAAGATATCACATTAATGGAAATCAAAAAGTCGGATTGCATTTTATTTTTAATTTAACGATCTATTTCAAACAAGTGCTTTTAATAGCGGACCCCTATGAGGAAAGTAATATCACAAAGATATCTATTTTAAAAAAATATATACCCATTTACTTAAAAAACTAAAATTATCCATATCTTGCACCAAACGTATAAAACTATAAAAAGGTCTAAAAACTGCACTCAGGCCATTGGATGCCAGTACTCAAAATGGCACCGATCGCCTTTGCCCTCACTATGTCACAGGGGCCAACCGTCGGAGTGCAGGAGGTCGCTACCGGACCCCCGCTGGACTTTTGACAAGTCTTGTGGGGGTCAGGAGGCCCCCCCCAAGCTGGCCAAAAGTCCCTGGGGGTCCAACAGGGGTCTTGGAGCGACCTCCTGCACTCCGGCCCTCAGCTGCCAGTAATCAAAATGGCGCCGATAGCTTTTGCCAATACTATGTCACAGGGTCTACCGGTACCATTGGTCAGCCCCTGTCACATGGTAGGAGCACAAGATGTCACTGATGGCCATGTGACAGGGGCTGACCAATGGCACCGGTAGCCCCTGTCATATAGTAGGTCAAAGGCTATCGGAGCCATGATGAAACCAGCACTTAGAGTGTGAGAGTTCAGGGGATGGCTCCCGCCCCTGCTGGACCACCAGGGAGTTTTGGTAAGTCTTGGGGGGGTCAGGAGGGTGGGGGGGTTGTAATTAATTTTAATTTTAGCTGGGACACAAATAGAAATTGCCGTATTAACGCATTGGGGCACCATACAGCTGAATGCAAAGTATCTGCTCCCCGACGAATCTGAATCCCAAATGCAGTATGGCTTCCCTCTGCACATCCCTAAGAAGCAGCATCCCCTTCAATATGCACCTGGGGATTGTTAGTAGTAGTAGTAGTCAGGGGGCCTCTTCTGCAAGACAGAGGACACTAGTCTTTGAAAATGGGATGAGTGTTCCTCAAGCTCCTTCCAAGGCTTCAGCTCCTTCTACCAATCAGGTGTCAGGCCGGCAGCAGCAGACTCCCACTATAGCTAAGAAGCGATAGCCCACAATGGAGGAAATGGGTGGAATTTGGCAGCACTGTCACAGGGAAAGAGGCAGGCAGAATCCAAAGTGATGACAAGGACTATCAATGGTATGATTGCTTTAGATGATCAGCTCCTGCAAGTCATTGAGAACATGAGTTTCAGGCATGTGCTGTAGCTTCTAGCACCAAACTATAAAGTGCCCTCCAGGACCACATTCAGCAGAAAAGTCATCCCCAGTTTGTACAAACATTGTCATAGCCTTGTGCAGGCACTGCTGGTGAAGGCACATGAGAGCAGTGCCCATTTCACAAGTGTCATGTGGACATCCACAAACGCCTCATACTCCTTCCTCTCTCTGATGGCACACTGGTGGGACCTGGCCAAGATAGGCACAGACAGTAGCTCCACAGGGGCTGTAGCAACAGGACACAAGTGGGCTTTGCTGAACACTCACCTGGTGGATGGTTCCCATACCTCTGCCAATATTTTAATAGAAATTTAAGAAATGCTGGAGGGCTGGTAGCTGGATCAGAGAGTCAGAAGTCCCAACGCAGGTTTTGTTTTTTGTTTTTTTATCACCAACAATGATTCTAATATGGTCAAGGTAGTATCCAATGGTGAATATCAGGGAGTATGATTCTTCACTCACACCCTGCACCTAGCAGTGAAGAAGGCCCTGGAGATGGGGTCCAAGGATCCAGAGCATGTGTACCTTCACAGCTTACAGAAGTGTGAAGGTGGGTGACCTTCTCCATGAAAAGCAGGAGGAATTAGAGATGCCACACAATTGTCTCATCATAGATGTGGGTACCCGCTGGAATTCAACCTACATGATGCTGCAGAGGCTAGTGGAGTAGCAGACACCTCTGTATGATCTGTGTCAGGAAATGGAGATAGGTGTGCAGGCTCCCCTAGGGCATCATGACTGGTCAGTCATGAGACAGCTTGTAAAAATCCTGAAGCCCTTTAAGGATGCCACAGAGGAGCTGAGTGCTACAAGTGCCATCTTAGGAGATGTCATCCTGATAGTAAACATCCTGTTAGAAAAGTAGGAGGGCTTTCAACAGGAAGAGGGAATGAGAGGTGAGGTGCTGCACTGTTTGATGTTCTTGGAAAAGCAGATGACAGTAAGACTGGGACCTCTGACCAGAAACTCCACATACATGCTTGCTACATTATGTGATCCACATGTGAAAGAGAGACTTGCACTGGAGATGAACAGTCTGACACATATGAAGAACATGCTGACAGAGGATGTCTGTCAGCTAGAAGCCACAGGTTGAGGCAGAGGAGGGATGTAACATAGGAGGAAACACCCTCACTGGCCAGGTCAGACAGCAGTGTAAATCAGTGTAGCACCTCATCATCCCCACCTAGCGCACCCTCGACAGGAAAATGGAAACACTCCTCACTTCTGTCCCAGGAAATTGCTAAAGCAACAGGGAAGAAAGATTCATGTCCAATATTACCAAAGAAAATGGCAGCTCAAATCTCAGTGACACGATATCTCACTGAGACCATCAAGGATATGGAGACAGATATGCTGGCATATTGGTCTCACAAGTCTAACATCTGGCCAGATCTAGCAAGACTGGCTCAGTGCTATCTCTCTTGTCCACCAATGAATGTCCCCAGTGAAAGAGTTTTTTCCATGACAGGAGTCATCATAAGCCCTCATTGCTTCAGGCTGTCACCACACTTGATGAAGAAGCTAGTGCTCCTTAAAATTAATTTGCCTTTGCTTGTCTAACCAGATTTGCCATGTGAGTGGCAAGATGAATGAATGAAACTTGAAGTTCCTATAGCTGTTGGCTGCTCTGCCTTTCTGAATGCCATGCCTCAATAAAAGCAATGGGGCCTACATCCAGTGTCCAGCAACATCCAGTGACTATGATTGATACACTGCATCTGCCGTTCTGTCCACAACACCATCAATTGGACCACAATTCACCAATCACATTGATGCTGCTGTCCAGGCCTGACATGCAAGATTGAGGACTGTAAGAGATTCAGTGCTGTGTCCTGTTGTGCCCCCACACCGCCAGTTGGGCCACACAACAACTACCACACTGATACTGTCTCCATGGTGTGAAAAACCAGTCCAAGGGCATCAACATCAAAATGATGAGTCCTCCTGTGTCCCCAACACTGCCAGTTGGACCACACTACACTCTGCTGCTCCTGTCCAGGCCTGAGATGCAATGATGAGTCCTACTGTGGGCCCAGCACCACCAGATGGGCCATACTTCCACAACCACCCTGCTGCTCCTGTCCAGGCCTGAAATGCAAGGTCAAGGGCTGGAAGAGATGCAATGACGAGTCATACTGTGGGCCCAGTACCACCAGATGGGCCATACTTCCACAACTACCCTGCTGCTCCTTTCTAGGCCTGAGATGTAAGGTTGAGGGCTGGAAGAGATACAATGCTGAATCCTGCTGTGTCTCCAACACTGCCAGTTGGGCCACACTGTAACCTCCATACTGCTGGTCCTGTCCAGGCCTGAGATGTAAGATTAAGGGCTGGAAGAGATGCAATGCTGTGTCGTGCTGTATCCCCCATATCACCAGTTGGGCTACACTACAACTACCACACTGATGCTGTCTCCATGGTCCATTTTTTGGACATTCAAATTAGGGTGGAGGAGAACAATTTTACCTTCTCTATATATAGGAAAGAGATTGCAACACTCTTCTACATTTTCAAAGTTGTCATCCAGTGAGACTAAAAGAGAACATTCCCACCGGACAGTTTCTTCAGTTAAGGAAATTATGTTCATCTAATTCGGAGTATATGTCAAAGGCATATGAGATGTTTCAGAGATTTAGTGATAGGGGTTACCCTAACAAAGTGCTGAAGAGAGCCATGAAAAGGGGCAGATGGGCCAACAGAGATTTACTCCTGACTCCCAAGAAAAGGGACAAGTGGTCCAATCTGTTGTGTATATTACCTTTTACCCCTGATTCTTGGAAAGTCCCTAAGAGTATCATCAATCATTGGGGCATTTTGAAGTTGCATCAGGTTTTTGAGGAAGAACCTTTGTTTGCCTTTTCTAGGGCCATTAATTTAAGGGACAGCTTGGTACATGCAGCAGCCCCAAGTGTGTGTGAGAGAGAGAGAAGGGATTCAAAAGGGACATAGTCCCTGTGGCCATTATAATATCTGTCCCCAATCATTTCGGGGTGAAGAGGTGATATTTAAAAATATACAACCATTCAAATTGCGAACGTCCACCACCTGTGAATCTGAAAGTGTGATATATTTAATTTCGTGTCCTTGTGACCTGAAATACATTGTCAAAACAGTAAGAAAATTAAAAATTTGCATCCAGGAGCACATGAGCTGTATAAGATGCAATCGAATGGAGGCACCCTTAGTAGAACACTGGGGGGAGGCACATCATGCAGTGGAGGATCTGAGGCTCATGGCATTGGAACAGGTGGCATTACGGAAGAGAGGAGGTGATGTTAACAAAGTACTGCTCATGAAGAAACAAAGGTATATTTTCCAATGGGACACGGTAGCCCCTAGGGGCCTTAACAAAGTGGTAGAGTGGGGTGTACTGTTTTGACAGGTAACAATGTCATTTGGTCTCAACCAGGTCCAATGGTAGTTCCATTTTGATTGTAAAAGAGGAACGGATAGGTTTGAGCCAGCTTTAATGGCAGTTCCGTTTTGACTGTAAAAGAGAAATTGATAGGGGAAAATGGCGATGAGAGACAGGACAGAATAATACAGTGACTTGAGATTTGTGTGAAGATATTATATAAATCGCGCAAAATGTATAGATAAGGGAAGGAATGATACACAAATGAGATGGTTAGGGAACCAGTGCATCACAACATGAGGGGTGGTAGGGGAGGGCGGGGTTTTGGGCTTTTTAAGCTGAAATTGAGCGGCCAGGCTCACAGCCGCAAAAAAACATGAATGAACAAGAACTGGATGTGTTGTGGGGTAAGTGTGTATGCGGGGCGCTTTTGATGTAAGAAGGAGGAGGAGGCACATTAGCATCTATCTATGAATGATGTATTATTTATCTTTGGATTCATACAAGGAGAACCTTGTTGAGAGCCAGTTGCCAGAGTGATATCCTGTTGCTTGGGAGTGAATAGCTGTATATACAATTGCACCAATGAGCCGGTTGGAATCTGAAGTTGGTTTAAAAGTTCCCCTGATGCAGGCAGCAGGTGAGCCGCTGAAACGCCATGGTGTCGGGTGTATCTGAACAATGAGTTCAAAGAACTGTGCGGCTTAATCAGGCTTTGATACAGCATTAATTTGAGAAATAACATTGAAAGACATTGCGGTGAATAAGAAAGGTAATTGTGCTTTATAAAACTACCACGGTGAAGGGTGTATCTCAGCAATGAGTTCAAAGGACTCTGCTGCTTGATCAGGCTGTGATACAGCATTAATTGGAGAAATAGCATTGAAAGACATTGCGGTGAATAAGAGAGGCAATTGGTGCTTTATAAAACAACCACGGTGAAAAGGGCATCTGCCTTCAATGATTATCTACCACTAATGAGTGTCCAAGTTCAAAGAGGATTGGGCTTGTGGAAAAAGACTGAATTGAGTTTTACATACAGTGATCATGTGGAGAATGAACAAAGTGTAATGAGAATAGTTTAGAGTGAGACCTGGCTCTTTGAAGAAAAGTATTGTCAAAATAAAAATGAATCAGGGAGATATAAGAATATAAAGTGTTCTAGAGTAATGGAATAGGAGTGGGGTTGGAGTGGTGGTATGAATGTGGATTGATTATGAAGGAGTAAATGTGATGAGGTTTTTTTTATACATATAAGATGTATATTTTCTATTTAAGAAATAATTATTATGTTAAAAAATGAAAAATATTGAACAGATGAATAAAGAGCAATTCTTGATTCCAAATGTTGAAATGTTTATGAAACAGTGAGCATTAATAGGTGGCCTGTCTTTACATATTTACTGTTCTGATAGGAGGTAGTGCATTCACGGTGTTTTTTGATAGTGTATGTTCACCCGGGAGAAACATGACACCGGCAGTAGCAGCAGTCACTATCACTGCTGACCACTGCGGGTTAACATAATTCTCCTGATTTTATTTCTTAATCTTCTTCCTGTGAAGCTGAACTGTAGTGTTTCCCCTCAGTTTCTTGGCTTTCTACAGTATTATGGCCTCTTGTGGTTGGGGAGGTTAGTTTATTATGGTACTTCCTTTTTCTGTGTGCAACTCTCTCCTTTCCTCTTCGTGGCCTGATGTTGCCTTACTTCTTCTCTCATCATCACCCTGTTCTTCTACTGGCGATCAGCTCCCCTCATACCGCTTCCCAGATTTGCTTCACTTCTAGCTGCATTCCTTTTGACCTCGCAGTGTTAGTGGTGCGGCCTCTTCTTCTGGGCGTCTCTCTCTTGCTGCATGGTGGCACAACACTGCACCTGATGATGGCCCCCATCTCTCAAAGGTTCAACACTGTGGCACTTTCTGTTAGAAGGATCCGACTAGAGCAGTGACGCAGAGATCCAGCCCTTTTTAAATGGCAGGTCTGGTGCCTCTCAATTTTGAAAGCCAGTTCTTGCTGCCTCTTGCCAGCCTTCTTAGGACTGACCTTTTACTGCTGCTCTGGTGTTCTGCAGCATTGTGGCCCTTTCTTCCTCTCTTCAGTCATGGTGATGGTACAGGCCAGAGCAACAATTCGACACCACTTATGTCACCAAGCAACAGCTCCAGTGCCCAGCTCCTGTTGTATGCATTCATTGCTGTTCCCAACAGGGCAGCTCCCTTTTCATGTGGGCTGTCTGTTATTGTCTTTTTCTTATGTTTTCTGATTTTTCTTTTATTATCTCCTTTCTCTGATCTCTGTTTGTTCTTTTACTTTTTACAGGTTTCTTTCCTTTAGCATCTCAGGTCTCGTCCTCAGCCTCTGGCAGTCCCTTCACAGCATACAAAGTGCTCTTTTCAGCTTTTGTCCTGCTGCCATGTGTCCTGCTGGCACATTCATCATTAACCGCAACAAATTTGGACCCCTCTGGATGCTGCTGCAGATCTTCAGGTTCAGGTAAGTCTTAATTTAATTTGTTTTATTAGGGTACCCCCTTTACAATAGGTAGATGCATTATGATTCCCTGAATGGGGAAGAGAGAGCAATTGTGTGGTGATTACCAGATGAGAGCTGGATGACAGGATTGAACAGTTGCATGTGATGACATCACATTTTACCCATTCATTTTAAATGAATGCACATCCCTCCCTATTGTATGTTATTTCCCTAGAATTCTAAGTTAAATAACCTAGTTTTCTTCAAAATATAAATGTGGTATCATATTATTATATCTGTTTATTTGTTTACAGATTGACATTGCATGATGCAATAGATGTACAACTCTGCTGTATCTGATGGACACTTTAAGACAAAATATACAGATAGTTTTAGTAAAGCAATTTAAAGGATACCATGATTTTCCAGTTTTCTATGAAGCCTAAGGCTTGTTTTTGTCCTTAGAGCCTGAGGGTTGACCAGGGTCCCTGTCTCTATAGACGTGGGACTTTAATTTTCAAGTATTCTCTCTGTACTTCAGTTCTGCAACAGACTAAGATATGGGGTATGAAGAGGTGATTCTTCTGTTTAGCAACCAAACAAGTCAATACAAGACATCACCTGCATCTTTGATAAGATGCAGGTGATGTCTAAACAATACCTGTATGCAATATAGTATCTTTCCTGCAGTGTAGCATGCGCTTTGTCATCTCTTCGCAATGATCTTGATTGGTCCTTGAGATACTTTGACTGATTCCATGCCCCTTGATACCATTATAAGATACAGACATTTATTTCCAAGTAATTTTCCTTTTCTCGTTGGCCGATGGATGTTTTAAAATCTGCATATATATAAAAAAAATGTTATTGTCATCCAGAGATGTATTTGTTAGGCTTTGCAATGGTTGCTTGATTTTGCTGGACTTTGGTATTGATTAGAATCGAGTTGTTGTGCATTAATACTTTTGAAACTGTTCAAATACAACTGGGTATTTTGACTTTTTGTCCTAGGTGCTTCCTGCATCCAAAACCAGATGATGCTATTAACAAGGTTACAGTATATGTTAGAAATGGGATAATGTGAGCTGAATAGAGGTGATATGATCTGCATTTTCTATTCTATTGTAGCTTACTTTATTCATCTAGTTTCTTTAGTGATCTCCACCCTTACATGTTATGTTCATGTTTTGTTTATTATCAACCTGTTTGGCATTTCTTTTTTTTAGAAACTGTTTTCTAAATATTCTTTTTCAATGAAATATTTGAGATGCATTCTAAAATGTTATAAATACAAGAAAAGAAATGAGGTAATGAGGATCATAATATTGTAATGAAACTGATAAAATATGTTTGCTTTTCTGAGACTCGGTGCTGTTTTTTTTTAAGATATTTGAATTATTATTTTTTTTTTTGCTAAAGTTAGTGAAAAGCTCTCTGCTGGACAATTTTCTAAGTCACAAACCTGAATGAATCATGTGTTTCTGTTTTAAAACTCTCTTCTGTAAGCATGTGCATTGATATAAATAGAAAATTCCTTGGAAATTTAATGGAGATATTCTTTTAATGGATCTGTCTCAATTAGTAGCACACAATTTTGAGTTTGTTGGTGACTGCAAAGTTTTTCATTTCCAGGCAGGTTACACTTTGATGTCTCCAAAGCCTTAACCTTCTCCAGGTACCCTTAGGGTTACAGTTGGCCTAATATTGATTAGTGAGCACAGCAAATGCACTATGCATGTAAAGCTTGTTGGCCATTGCTGACCCAGGGGAAAAATGATTTTCTTGGAATGGCAGTCATGATAATGAACCGAATATTGTTCAGGATGCTGTGCTAATATGAATGAAAAACTGCAGGCGTTTTTAGACTGACAAGCTTCTATAAACAGTAGAAAGTACAATATTGAACCAGATAAGCTGCTAGGGAAACATATTTTTATTGAGGACAAAGGTGTCAGACATGGGCAAATTGTTTCTCCAAAATACTTTAAAAGGGGATGACCACCATAAATAAAAACATGTACTATTTAATCATAATCCCTTTAGCAAACATTGGAATGGAAATTAGAAAATTAATGCAGCCTGCTGGATGTCAAATAAAATATGCATATTTTTAACTACTTTGTATTCAATTTTCATTAAATTGCATATATTAGAACACCAGAAGATTTTATATTAGATATTCTTTCATGATTCCAAACTAATTCACATGCTGGCATTTTTCCTATCTACATATGAATAGTTTCTTATGGAACAATCAGTATAGCAGGCTATATCATTCTTAACAGTTTTAAAAGCTTTGAAGAACAGCTGTAAAAACATTTGTGTTAAATAGATTGCTCAAGTATCAACTTGCCTGTTTCTTAGATATTTATGTTCACTTTTGTTCTGATTGTTCTTCTCAGTCTTAACTTTCATGTTTTAAATGTAGTCCTTGGTTGAGCTCTGTTCAATATTTTTATAAATGACATTACAGAGGGATTAGTAGGGGAAAACATTTCTTTTTTTTTTGAAAATGCTACAAAGATCTGCAACTGAGTGGACACTCTAAATGGAGTAGAAAAAGTGTTAAATATGATCACTCTTGGGGGCCAGATTTTCTAACCTACGTGCGGGCGTAGATTTGTGCGCGCAACCCTGCACGCACAAATCTATGCCTGATCTTATAACATGCGCGCGCAGCCGTGTGCATCTTATAAAATCCGAGGTTGGCGCATGCAAGGGGGTGCACAATTGTGCACCTTGTGCGCACCGAGCCCTAGGGAAGCCCCGATGGCTTTCCCCGTTCCCTCCGAGGCCGCTCTGAAATCGGAGCGGCCTCAGAGGGAACTTTCCTTTCGCCCCCCCCCCGCACCTTCCCCTCCCTTCCCCTATCTAACCCACCCCCCATCCCTACCTAAATCCCCCCCACCACCTTTATTATTTAAGTTGTGCCTGCCTCTGGGCAGACGTAGGTTATGCACGCCGGCCAAGTGTCGGCACTCGATTCCCTGGCCTAGCAGGCCTTTGGAGGCCTCTTGCCATGCCCCCTCTCCACCCCGGACTGCCCACGCCCTGCCCCTTTTTTCAAGCCCTGGGACATACACACATTCCGGGGTTTTCGCGCATATCCGAGCCTATGCAAAATAGGCACAGTGCGCGCAGGAGCAGTTTTTCGGGCTTATGTGCGTAATATACGTGCGTAACCATTTGAAAATCCACCCCTTGGTGTTGCAGATTTTAGGGTTATAAAGGTATTGTGCTTTTAGGAACCTAAAATATACCATATCAATGGTAAGGAGGTGACTGAGCACTGGGAAACGGAGGGCAGGGTGGAGGAGAAAGAGGAGGAGAAAGAAAAAAAAATCAAGAACATAAGAGGAGGAAGGAAAAGAAAGATCACTATTTTGGGAAAACGGGGGAGGAACAAGTGTGCCAGCAGGGAGTGGGGTAATGTGAGAAAGTGTAGGTTTAAGTGGGAGAAAAATGGAAAATGAGGATTCAAAACCTCCATGCCGGTTTACATGCTATTAAGTTCACTTAGAGAATAGCCACTGCCATTAGCAATGGTAACATGGAATACACTTAGGGGCGGATTTTAAAAGGCCCGCGCGAGCCGGCGCGCCTATTTTGCATAGGCCGCCGGCGCGCATAAAGCCCCGGGACGCGCGTAAGTCCCGGGGCTTTCGAAAAGGGGCGGAGGGGGCGTGTCCGGGGCGTTCCCGAAATGACGTGCCGTTTCGGGGGCGTGCCGTGGCGTTTCGGGGGCGGGCCAGGTTCTTATGGCGTGGATTGGCCACTGTTGGAAACAGGATGCTGGGCTTGATGGACCCTTGGTCTGACCCAGTATGGCATTTTCTTATGTTCTTATGTTCTTAACTGAAAGGAGGCCCCCCCAAGCTGGCCAAAAGTTCCGTTTGGGTCCAAAGAGGGTCCGGGAGCGGACGTGCGGGGAATCACGTGACGTCCGCGTCACTCCGACGTGATGCCGACGTCACGTGCTCCTCGCAAAGGAATACAGGAATGGCGTCCTGACTCTCCGCTGGACCACCAGGGAGTTTTGGTAAGTCTTGGGGGGGGATTAAGGAGGGTGAGGGGTTTACATTTTTATTTAGGGAATCGGTGCACGTATGGACATAGACTCAACTTATGGAATTCTCCATATGTCCATATTGACCGAAATTGACCCCCCCTTTCGACTTATGGACTTATGAACATAAACTTTTGGTCTGCACATCCCTAATGAGTAGTTCAGTTTTTGAGGCATTTAGGGCTAATTGAAGGTTAGATAGCATGGTGTTTATGGAGGTAAGGCATGATTCCCAGACGTGCATTGATTCATCTATTGATTTTTGGATTGGGATAAGAATCTGCACATCATCTGCATATAAGAAAAATTTCAGGCCTAAGTCAGTCAGTAGGTGATAAAGAGGTAGGAGGTAAATATTGAATAGGGTGGAGGATAAGGAGGAACCTTGGGGGACACCTTGTGTGATGGGGATGTGTGTGGATTTGTGTCTATCAATTTTTACTAGGTATTTTCAGTGGTTGAGTTAGGATGAGAACTAGGAAAGGGCTGTGTCAGCAATACCTATTTCTGCCAGGCGAGTCATTAGGATTTGGTGGTTGACATAGTTGACCCCTCATAATCTAAAACCCTAATCCGTAGCTTTGGTATCTTGTGATTAAATCTGGTACAGGATGGAAGCAGTAATGGGGAAGAAAAGGTGGACCAATTAGGCAAAAAAGGTGATGAGATAGTGGAGGTCGAAAAGTGGGGAAAAAAGATGCATGGAGGCAGACATGTCAAAAGTGAAGGAGGAGAGATCAGGCTAAGGAGATGTCACAGCATGGGTGAGAGGCTGCATGACTGGCAGGCATCATTGGAGGGGCGTGGGGGAAGAAGAGGGGGTATTAAAGATAAATACAGAAGGAACAGAAGTGTAAGTGGAAGGCAGCAGCAGAGAGGACACCTTGGGAGGTATGGGAAGGCATTGTAGGACTTAGAGGTATTAATGATAGGGATGGGAGGAAAAAAATGGCAAGATTGAGAAGAATCAGAATGGATATTTTAAGGCTAGGAATATTGGTTTTAGCAGATTGGAATTGCCAGTATAAGTGGTAGGGTGACAGGAAGGAGATGGTGAGCAGTTGGGAGAGGGGGTAAATAGTGATTACTTTGAAAAATAGGGATGTTTGGGCTAAGGGGATTCATAGAGAAGATTTTGGGTGGACTTGAACATAGGGTATTTAAAAAGGGGCAAAGTGTGTGGTTCAGGCATGCAATTGGTTAGGACAGAGGGACTGATGAAGTGTGGAGTCAGATTGGGACAGAGAGAAGGGAAGTAGAGTAAACAGCAGTGCTAAGAGGAAGGCAAGGCATCGGCTGATGAGGATTTCATTTGAGGTGCATTGTTATCATGGTGTGGTGAGGGATAGAGACAGTGTTAGGTAGGATCAGACTTAGTGGTGGGGTTGAGTTAGACCAGAGACTGTGAGACAGTTCCATGCTGGCAGAGAAGGGGCTACTAGGAAAGGAATGAAGGGGCAGATTCAGAAAGTCAGGTGTATATCAGGACAGAGTCTGAGGGAGATCAGATGGGAGGGAGTGTGTGTTGGGGATCGTTGACAAGAAATTGTATGCATTAGGGTCAAAAAGTAATAATTAGGATATTGGTGTGTCAATAGGGTGGAAGGATGAGGCATGGTAATGTGTAAGGGATGGGCAAACAGGGTGACCACTCTGTGCCCCAAGCCTGGAAGGGAGCCACCACACTGTCCTTTTGAGTTAGACTATAACACTCCGAACATGCAAGTCTGAAAGGAATATGACCACCAAAAGCAAACCTTACCAAGGGCACCATTTTGTCCAATGATTACTCTATGGGTCAGTGTAGTCAGAGAATGGGTTAGCTAAAGGAGAGAAGGTAGAGTGGATTCAAAATAAGGGAAGCCAAGTGGAATGATCAGTGGCAGGAAAAGCAAAGTTAGTGTGACATTCAAGGTTGGGTATCTGGGGAGCTGGAAATGGAGGAGTGCTTTGCAAGGATATGTGTTTGGGGGAGTCAGAGTGAGTAATGGGGAAGGGGCAATGTCTAGAGGTGTCAAAGTCAGGATGCAGTTCAAGGCAAGCTGTGTTGGAACTGGAGGAGGAAGGAGATGAGTATTTGGAGCAGGATGAAAAAGGTGTGGTGAGTGCAGGAGTGAAGATGTAAAAGTGAGCAACAGACGTGCATGTTGGTGGTGAGATAAAAAGGAAGAGGAATAGCACTGAGCAACAGAACAGTAGAGAGGTACAACTTTGTCAGTTAACAAAATGGCACCGGTGGCCCGCCTGCCCTTACCATGTGACAGGGGCTACCGGTGCCATTGGTTGGCCCCTGTCACATGGAAGGATCAATGGATGGCCTGCGCCATTTTCGGCCATCCATTGGAACTATGAAACCCAGAAGGTATATGTAACTCAGATTTTCTGTGTCTTCACAAGGTGATGTTTTAGTTATGCAAAACTTTTTCAGCTCTTTTTGAGTTCATATTGTTTAAAATTCAAGCTGAAAAAGCATCACCGTGTGCAGAAATAATTATCATACTATTTAAAATTCCATCTCTTATGCTTGTGACCGCAGATGATTATAAGACCGGACAGCCTCTGTTTGAATACCAGGTAGGCACGTTGTCAGGCTTGATGATGCGGCCATAAGAGAATACAAAAAATTGTGAGTGGATAACATAAGAGGATCATTCCTGGTGTAGAAGTAGGGTTGTCTCCCTCTCCAGGCCATCTTGCTAACAAAGAAGTGGATCAGGAAGTCCCACTGTAGTGTTTCCGTGCACGCGCGTGAACATAGGTATTCCATTGCTCGGCGCTTGCCAGGGCACACGCAAGGCTGCACACTGCACAAGGGCTGCGACAACTAACGGCCAAAACATGCACATATTTTGCATTGCATTGCTCGTGTGCATATGCACGAGCATTGCAAAATACATGCCCCTTGGAACATGACGCGCCATACACACATTTATGGCCACACGCACACACATTTTAAAATCAACCTTTTAGGGAAGAATAATGCAAATTAATGCTACATAATGCCTTGTTCCATATTAGGAGTTACCACTCAGTAAAAAGATCTAGGGGTCATTGCTGAAAAGATGTTGAAATCTCCTGCTCAGTCTGCAGCAGCAGCTAAGAAAGCAAATAGAATGCTAAGGATTATTAGGAAAGGAAGACAATAAAACAGAGAATATCATAATGCCTTTGTATTACTCCATAGTGCGACCTCATCTTGAGTATTGTGTACAGTAATGGTCACTACATCTCAAAAAAGATATAGCAGAATTAGAAATCTACAGAGAAGGGTGACCGAAATGATAAAGGTGATACAATGATTCCCTTATGAAAAAAGGCTAAAGAGGTTAGGAATCTTCAGCTTGGAGAAGAGACAGTTGAGGGGAGATAACATAGAGGTCTATAAAATAATGAATGGAATGGAACGAGTAAAAGTTAATCAGTTGTTTACTCTTTCAAAAAGTGCAAACACTAGGGGGGACACAATGAAGTTATTAGGTAATACATTTAAAATTAATAAGAGAAAATATTTATTTTACTCAATGCATAATTAAGCTCTGGAATTCATTGCCAGAGGATGTTGTAAAAGCTATTAGTGTAGCTTTCACAACATAAGGTTTAGACAAGTTCCTGGAGGAAAAGTCCATTAACCATTATTAAGGTAGAGTTGCAAACATTCACTGCTTATTCTTGGGATAAACAGCTTGGAATCTATCTACCCCTTGGGAACTTGCCAAGTACTTGTGACCTGGATTGGCCACTGTGTAAAACAGAATACTGGGCTTGATGGACATTTGGTCTGACCCAGTATGGCAAGTCTTATGTTCTTGTTTGCATGCATAAAACCACATTTCATGCATTAATGCTTTTGAAAATCAAGCCCATAATGTTCATTATATCTGTGTAATATATAAATAAAAAACATTAAAATCATAGAATAATACAAAATCCATTGGCATAAACAGAAATAAAGTAAAACAAAATCATAAAAACCTCTATCAGAAAAGGAGTGCTCAAAATTAAAACTATTTAAATCCTTCCTCTAACCTCACTAGATAAAAATCCGCATGAAAAGCCACTTTGAACAGCCATTTGTCTAAAAATCAGATGCTCAGTAGTTAGGAATATATTCCTCGGTATCAAGTTCTAAGCACTACACATAAAAGAGCTCCCGAGCTGACCTTAGTAACTCAAGTCGGGACGTATGGTAGAAACATACTTTTAGATAAGCAGGACTTTATCCATATAAAGCTTTAAAGACAAGTCTCAGTAGTTTAAGCTGAACATGGAAGCTGATCAGTAAGTAGTGCACATTTTTTTTAAATTGGTGTAATATGATCATTGACTTTGATAACAATTAGATCTCTGATGACCACATTCTAAAGAGATGAAGCTTTCATGTACTCCAGTGGTAAACCCATAGGACCACTCAATAGCTTGGATAAGTAGGACTTATCTGGCTATCTAGCAGCTGCTGAATATCTAGTTACATAAGTCACTTATCCGACTATCTATTAGCTGGAGAACTTTGTGGGCACTCAGGGCGTTGCTACTTATCCGATTAACTTAACCAGATGAGTAGCGATATTCACTCATATCTGTTTAATGTAAATGGATAAGTAAGACCAGCCATAGAGCTAGAGTATTGTAACCAGATATAATTTATCCAGCTAAGTAGTGGCTTGTATGTGGATAAGTCATATCTGGCTAAGTTATATACCTGGATACTTTTGAATATCAGGCCCACAATAAATAAATTGCATTAATCTGGATGAGCAGTAATTCATCTGTAATGCTTTTGAAATAGCAGGCTATAAATGCTCCTAAATAAAATAAATAATTACATGAATACTTTTAGCTAAATCAGCCTTATCAAAGAAAGGGCAGAGCTGATGACTATTTCTGAAATAAGCAAAGTACTGTTTAGTAGTAAGTGTAATATGTTCTTCTTTTATTTCAGACAGAATCAAGAATGACACATAAACTGCACATCTGTGATTTTAGAGTTAATACTTACCCCCATCATGAACTGGAAATGTTTTGAGGTAATTGGATTTAGATTTATTTAACCAAAAAACTTGTTTTTGAAGGATTCATTTTAGTTTATTTTGTCACATCTATTCTAGAAAGGCTGCCAGCACAGATTGAATCTATTCACCACCTTTTCATATCCATGACTTAAAGCAGTATAAAGTGATATGCCATCCATATAAAAGTGGTAATATATTCCAATATTCTGAATGACATTCCTCAATGGCTACATATAAATATTAAACAACATGGGGAAATGATGGAGCCCTGAGGCACCCCATAGTTAAGTGGTAAAGAAAAGGAAGGATATTCTCCTAAAAGGACCCTCTGAGATCTTCCTGCCAAGAATGATTCAAACCATTGTAGCATCATTCCTTGCAAGCCCAAAGCTCTTAATCGATTTAAAGGATACTGTGGTCAATAATATTAAAGGCTGAAGTCAAGTCTAATAGAATCAACACAGAGGCATTCTCTTTATCTAATTCAAGCCACAGATTTTCTATAAAGGTAACTAGAGCTAGTCTAGAACCAGATTAGAAAGGACCTGCTGTTGCATTATGTTTTCTGTGGGCTAACCTCGTGAACCTCTGCTCTTACCTTTCCTGGCCAGGTTGGCTTGCCCTTCCTCAATGTGGCGAACACTGCCTGTCAGCAACATGGCAGGATGTAGATCTTCATCACGGCAGGATGCTACCAACACCATGTGCCGCGCCTTCCCATAGGTGCACACATGCACTACCTCCTGGAATTTAAAGGGACCGCAGCTGGAAAGCCCCCGCAGCCCCAGAGATGACATCACCAAGCTGGCCCTATATAAGGGCAGCTCCCCAGAAGCAACTTGTCTCAGCAACAGGTCCAACCACTTGCTAAGTAGTGCATGTTGCTTCCCTGTATCTCTGTCTTCATTCCAGCATTGCTTCAGTTTTTGTTCCAGCTGTCTACGGTTTGTATTCTGTCTTCATCCTTTTCTGTTCCTTCTACATTGTCCACCTGCGCTTACCTGCCCTGCCTATCCTTGCCTCTGCTCCTCCTCGGATGGATACCCAGTTTGACCTTGGCTTGGACCTTGGATAATGCTTGACAACTGCCTGCCTCTGAGCACTGCCTGGACCTTGGATATGCTTGCTTGTTGCCTGCCCTGACCATTTCCTGGATACTGGATACTTTTGATTGCTGCCTGCCTATGACCTAGCTTACCAAGGACCTCTCCTACCATCAGCGGAGACCCCCACCTAAGTCCTGCTGGCCCTGGCACCCAAACTCTGAAACCAAGGGGAATGAGAACTGTTATAGCTGAAGGTCCTTATGAGTTTCTGCCTCGCTTGGGTCCACCTACCAATGGTGAGAACCTGCAGGGCTCCTCCCTGCAAGTAGAGCCAATCGTGTATCAGTTCAAGGCTCCAGTGACACAACCTGTTGCTGAGGCCATGGACACAGTGGACTTTATTTCACTGCAGGCCATCCCTGGCATAGCCTGCAGGCTACAATATCAAAAGGATGCCCTGGAACACTTGGCCTGCTGTCATGGACAGGCTCTCCATCTACCTGGATGCACTTACAATTCCACCTGTGCCACTTCCACCCACACCAGCTTCACTGCACTCATGGTATATGGTCAGCCAGTTCCTTAACTGGTTGCTCCATCCCGGTATGCTGGTAACACCAAGTGATGGCTTGAATTATTGAACCAGTGCAGAATGCACTTTCAATTACAGGTTCCGCTATTTCCTGATGATCAAGCTAAAACTACATATATCCTTTTTCTGCTTGATGGAAATGCACTAACACAGGCATCTCCCCTCTGGGAGCAAGGGAATTCCATCCTGCTCAACTTACAACAATTTATGGAGCAGTTTTGCACAATCTTCAAGAAGCCAGGTCATGCAGCAGCAGTGACTGATCTGCTCTACATCCTGAATTCTAACTGAATAAGCAGTGGTCCTCCAGTAGTGATGTCATCCATTTTCACTTTAAAAGGTCTTTGTTTGCTAACCTCTAATGAGTTAGCAAGGAACTCCAACAGGATTTGTTTCGGCAGTCCACGATACTTGCAACAATGATCCGAGTCAGCGAGGGGAATCCTTCTCCACTGCTTGGCCTTTTCAAACTTACTAGGAGTACCCACTCCATGGGGGCTCCACTCTCTGTTCTTGATTTCAGATTGCCAGAATACTCAGAAGACTCTTCATTGCCTGGAAGCGATCACAGATGTGAACACAATGTGTTCTATTGTAGATAGGAATCGGTACTCGCTTCACAAGGGCCTACATTCCTATAGCTCTGAAGACTCCCTTCCATCCAAGACGTTATCACAGCTACAGAGATCGAGAGTTATATTGGCAAGATTGCAGATAGGAACCGGTACTCGCTCCACAAGGGCCCATGTTCCTAGAATCCTTTACAGTCTCTCTTCTATGCTAGAAGCCATTTCATATACAACTATTATGAGTTCTTATTACAGACTGTTTAGAGGAACCAGTGCTCGCCTATGGCTCCTGTTCCTGAATGTACTGAAGACTCTCTGTGGCATAGAGACCATTGCAGACATCTATTATTGTGAGTGTACCATCTTGTATCCAGTATACCCTGTCTACTCACTACTTCTAGTCTCTCTCTACAGCTCAGCAACCCAGAGATTATTTTCCAGTATCAGAAGGACTTCAGCCCTGCTGGACGCATCGACTCATTACTGCCACCACTGGTGGTCCAGCTTCCAGCCTAATAAAGAACTAATGTGTTTATTTCATATTCTAGCCTAGCCGGTGGGTCCTCTCAAGATCTCCTCCTGGGGTGCTGTCATCTGCCATCGGCCCAGGGATTCACCATTTCCTCCAAGTGGTCGTTCCTTACACTACTGTCACTCTGTGGGAGCCAACCACTACCGACCACTAACACCGCTTACGGAAGTATTATATCGATAGCTAACTTCTCTTTCTATGGGACTTGTCAGCAGCCTATATATAACAGATTGCTACTCCATAGCGGAGGCATGATAGATTGCTATCTCAGTAGCGAAGTACAATATACCTGTTGTTAGCTCCTCTCCTCAGAAGAGTATCATTGAACAGACTACCAACTCCTCTTCCCTGGGGAGTTGACCCATATCAGATTGCTACCTCCTTTCCTTACAGGAGCATCTAACAGCAGTTCACTAATAGATTACTAACTCCACCCTCCTGGCAGGGTAAGCGCTACAGATAGCTAACTCCTCCCCTCTGGAGGAGCAGATCATGACAGATTGCTACTCCTCCCCCTTTCAGGAGAAAAGCAGAACAGATTGCTAACTCCGCCCTCCTGGTGGGGTGAGCAATAACAGATTGCTAACTCCTCCTCTCTGGAGGAGGAGAGCATAACACCATCTTCCAACATCTCAGACACCAATCTTCTGAAGGATTTTCTCCAACGGTATCCCAGTAAACCCAGCCTCAGGGAGGGGGCTTAAGAGGTGGGTAGTGTTGTGTTCAGTTGTCCATGGGCTAACTCTGTGAACTGCCACTCTTATCTTCCCTGTCAGGCCAATGGGCCCATCCTCAATGTGATGAACACCTCTGATCAGCAGTACATCAGGAAGCCACCAACACCAATTGCTGCACCTTCCCCTAGGCACACACATGCTGCACCACCTAGAATTTAAAGAATTCATGATGGGAAAGTCCCCATGGGCCCATAGAGATGACATTACCAAGATGGCCCAATATAAAGGCAGCTCCGCAGAAGAAACTTGCTTCAACAACAGGTCCAACTACTTGCCAAGTAATGCATGTTGCTTCCCTGCATCTCAGTCTTCATTCCAGCATTGTCTTCAGTCTCCATCCAGCTTGCACTCAGTTCTCATCCAGCTGTCTCCAATTTATCTTCTGTCTTCATTCTCATCTGTTCCTTCCATGTTTTCTGCCTGTTCTTTTCCTTGCCTACCTGCCCTACCTATTCAGCCCTCTGTTCCTCCTCAGATGGAATTACCTGATTTGACCTCGGCTTAGATCTCAAATATGCTTGACCGCTGCCTGCCTCTGACCATTGCCTGGACCTTGGATATGCTTGACTGCTGCCTGCCTCTGACTCTTGCCTAGATCTCAGATATACTTGAACACTGCCTGTCCCTGACCATTGCTTGGACCCTGGATACCTCTGACTGCCACCTGCCTATGACCTAGCTTACCATGGACATCTCCTTCCACCCTCTCTTACATCTCCTACCTAAGTCCTGCTGGCGCCGGCACCCAAAAGCTCAACTCAAGGAGAATGATGGCTGGTTTAGGTGAAGGTCCTGACAGGTCTCTCTTCTTAAAATGTGTCTGACTGCCAATGTTGGGAACCTGCAGGACTCTTCCCTGCAGATTGAGCTAATTCTGCCTTGGCCAATGTACCGCTGACATAACATCTATATAACTATCCCTACGCAATATTTCTTCTAATTTTCAAGCAGCTGCACATTCAATCACCTTCCCTAAAAAGAGGATATTGGGTACTGTCCCAAAATTATCTAAGATCTTTGAAGCCAAGGAAGCCTTTTTCAACAAGGGGTGAACCATGGCTTCCTTCAGAGAAATAGGCATAATATCTTCATTTAGGGAAGTTCTAACAAATTAAGGCCTGGATTCATCATTCCTCGCAGAATGATGAATCCTGCAAAAACGGGGGGTGGGGGGGTGGGGGGGGTGGGCCTGCAAAAGCCCGCAGCCTTCGCACCACGGTGGTGCACCGGCTGCCGGATTTCGCACCGAATAGTGCCAACGTGAAAGGTGGTGCTATTCAGCGCTCTACTGCCGATGATAATGTTAGTAACATTATCGCCGGCAGCGAAGACACCGCAAATTCCATGCCTCCCCTCCCCGACTCCTCCCCTCCCTCTAATTTACATTCTATCACACGCGATACGGCCGTATTGTGTGCGATAAGCCTTTGATAAATGACCCCCTAAGCCTGCAAAGTAAGCCACTCCTGATGTCTTAATTAACCTGGAGGGACAAGAATCAAACAGGCAGGTTGTAAGCTTTAGCTTTACAAGGATTCTTTCAATCTCTTTGAGATCAACTTCATGGGAAAAAGTAAACCCAATTGGAATTATACCAGTTTGATGAATATTAGCTGATTCTGATTATGCTAGACAATTTTCCTTACTAAAATTATTTGAGGTATCTGGGAGACAACACTGTTGAAATTTAAGTCATTACTGATTCAAGAAATCTTGTTAAGATAATATTTGACAAATTGATCATACTGTAAAATTGAGTGATTCCCTGTCCCCAATTGAGATAGTTGATGTTGAAGATTCTTTATAATACAGAATAGTTCTTTAAGTTGATTCTGTGCTGCACTAATAGTGGAGGAGCTGCATTGTTTCTTCACTACCATCCCAGTCAAACTATAGACCTTGCAAGGATGCATAGCCTGAACCACCATGAAGTGAGACTTAAGGACCAAAGTATGTATATCCTATAAAAGGGGAGAGAGAAGGGAATATAATAGAGACATTTAATAGTATTTATTTATTTATTTATTTATTTATTTATTTATTTGTTTTTATATACCGCCGCTCATCAGAGATATCACGTCGGTGTACAGAGAACGAAAAAATACGCATTTGCGTTGTACATAAAACAGTAAGATAATAACTGAGATACAATACATTAAAAAAGTGAAATGCAGTAACAAAACAGATTATTTTGTGGAACTGGGTGGAGGAAGCATTTTTCAGTAAAAAAGAAGTTCTAGAAAAAGGAGACATGGTATAAGGCTGAAAAGGGAATAGAATCAGGAGTATGATAAGGAAGTATGTCTTCACAAAAAAGGTGATGATTACATGGGAGAGTCTTTTAATGGAAGCGGAAGAGGCAAGAACAGTATCAGCAAACAGTATCAGCATTCAAGAAAGCATGGGATAGGAACAGAGGATCCTTAGTTGCAGGGAAATAAGAGTAAAGATGGAAATCAAGTAGAGCCTGTGGTCTTGCAAAAGGAAAGAGAAATGGTCAAACTGGATGGACCTTGCAATCCTTATCTGCCACCAAAGACTATATTTCTGTGCACCCATACTTTTCATGTATCAGTGTTGGGAATCTGATCAGAGCCTACCCTTAGGTTTATATGAGCAGGTGTGACTAAGTTGAAGACATTTTCAAATACTGCAAACTCAAATCTCTGCTCAGGAATTAAATCAAAATGAAAATGGGAAATCTTAAATGTTTTTCTTGTTTGTATCAGCTGTCAATTGAATTCTTTACAGTGCATTCTTTTATTAGTACTGTTACTGAAATGATATTTTGCTCCAGTTTGGAGCAGTTTGGACTTCCTTATAGCTTCAAGGAAAAAACAGCAAACCTTTGTTGTTCATTTGCAAGGAAACTAATAATTTCTCATTGGAAAAATGTTATGAGAATTAGGGAAGCCCAGCCTAATACATTTTAATTAGTTATGCCAAGGATAGCTATGGTACAAAGAGATCATTATTATGAATTAAAGCAAATTGTGAAAATGATTTACACAGATCACTTCCCCTCTTTCTCCTCTGCTATTGATGTCAAATTTACATAAACTGTCAAAAGGCTGCTGTTGAAGTCATGGAAACATTCTCCTTGCTTTTTCTCTACAAAGAAAATCCTCCTTTAATTCATTTGGCAGCGTCGGATGAAATTTTCAATACGATTTGAGAAATTTCAGTCTCTTCTTTTTTTAGTGTGTGTGGGGAAGGGGGAAGGAGAGGGCTTGGAGGTATGTGTAATTCCAAGGAAAACTTGACAGCCTTGCCAACTCTGACATTAACTTTTTTTTAGTGACTTTTTCAAACTGGTAGATGCAGCTTCAGGAGCATATAATTAGCCAGTAATAGCACTGAATTGCATTTTGCATCAGTCCAATGAGACTGTGTATGAGATAGGGAGCAGGCTGTAAGTACTGTACATCTATGACTAATCAGTACAAAGAGTTGAAAATCCAGGAGAAAAGTGTACCCCTACCAGCTCTATAGAAATGTAAAGTAGTAGCAAAAGTTGCTTGTTCCTTAATTCTAAAATAAAAATAAAATAAGATAAAGGGCTTTAAGACTCATCCAAGTGCCTGAGCCTGAATCTGAAATCATAATCAGATGTCCTACTTGGCAGAGGGGAGCTCTATGAACTGAGTTATATGGCTGATCTTGCCACCTTTAAAACAATACTATATTACTGACTCGTATACGGATTACTTATATAAATAAGGAAACACATACTTGAGGAAATCTATTCTATATTAATGTTTTTTTGTACAAGATAACCAGGTACAAAAGGCACCAGAGTGTGTTGAGCTGACTAACAATTATGGAGCCCTAAGCAGCAGTCAATTCATCTGAAAACAGTAGGGGTTTATTTATTTATTTATGTATTTGTTTTAGAATATTTATAGCTCTCTTCTCCATAGTGCAGAATGGGATACAAAAAGTACACAAATTAAAACAACATTGCATCTTTAAAAATAAAACTAACATATTTTGTAAAAATAATGCAAAATAAAATGCACATGAAAAACATGTTCCTATGGGAGAGGCAAGGTATTAATTTTTGAGAGGTCCGGCCTTTAGACACTGAATTTCTAGATGTCATGCCATACCTATGCCATGCGAACATCAAATGTTAAAGTGGTGCATTTTTAAGTTTTTTTAAAACAGTTTTTCAGATATTGGGTATTACATATCTAAAATGGGAGGAAGTTCCATAATAGTCTGGCCACTCTTGCCTAATCTAAGCTATTGTACTGTATATAGACAGTAAGGTTAAAATGAGTTGTTCTGTATACATTTTCTCAGACTTTTATCTAAAATGTTGTGAGAGAGATAATGGTAAAAGTTTCATAGCCACAGCTCTATTTTCTTAATATTTTTTATATTGTGTTGGACACATCCCAGAAGTGGAATGGTGTATCAAAATATTGTATTTACTTTTTTTTCTTTTCCTTTTGTGTTTTGTGCTTCATATTATTTTCTATGCAAGAAGTATTCTTATATTTTAAGTTAAATTGAATAAATAGTTTAAAAAAAATAAATAAGAACATACAATTTGCAATACTGGGTCAGACCAAAGGTTCATCATGCCCAATGTTCTGTTTCCAACAGTGGCCAATCCAAGTCACAAGTACCTGGCAGGATCCCAAAGAGTACGAGTAGATAGATTCCATGCTGCTTATCACAGGCAAAGCAGTGGATTTCCCCAAGTCCACCTTAATAATAGTTTATGTACTTTTCTTCCAGGAACTTGGCCAAACCTTTATAAAATGCAGCTACACTAACAGCTTTCACTACATCCTCTGGCAATGAAATCCAGAGCTTAATTATGCATTGCATTTGAAAAATATTTTCACTTGTTAGTTTTAAATGTACAACTAAGTAACTTCATTGTGTCTCCTAGTCTTTGTACAGTTTTGAAAGAGTAAACAACCGATTCATGTTTACTCATTCCACTCCATTAATTATTTATAGACCTCTATCATATCTCCCTTCAGCCCTCTCTTCTCCAAGCTGAAGAGTCCTAATCTTTTTAGTCTTTCCTCATAGAAGAATCATTCCATCCCCGTTATCATTTTGGTCACCCTTCTCTGTACCTTTTCTAATTCTGCAATATCAAGGGGCGGTTCAAAATGAGGCAGGGTGAGGCAGCCGCTTCAGACGGCAAAATTTTGACGCAGCAAAAAGTGCCCTTCAAAACTCTCCATCCTCGGCCACCTCACCCTGCCTTCAGGTTCATCAACACGCAGCTCTGCCGACAAGCCTGCAGGGTCCTCAGTCCCTGCAGCAAGCAAGAATGAAAGAGCAACTGCGCGATAAGCCAGGCGGGAGGAACATGGGGTTTGTGTTGGTTGTTGCGGCCCCTTGCCCGTGGAGCCGCTGTGACCAATATCAGACCCCGTACAATTTTTTAGCACAGAGCGGGAGCCTTCCTGGAAGCTCTGCACTGACACTCTGTTGTCTCTTTTTTTTTTTTTTTTTTACAGAACAGAAGTGATGGAGGCAGTAACAGCAGCAGCAGCTTTATGCAGAGGCATTCTGGAGCATTTTGAGGAAATGTTTAAAAATGGGCTAAGTTAGTGGATAATTAATTATAACTGGCTAAGTCATCCAGCCTAAGTTATCCAGCCATTGTGTGGTCGGCTAACTTCTCACTTCATGGGATATCTTCAGAAGATATCCAGTTAAGTAGCACTGTCAACAAAAACAAGAAAAAGTAAAGGACTTATGACCTGCTTTTCAGCCTTGCCCACAAACTTTAAGATAGGCCTTGTTGGGCCATGTACCCCCTATCCCCTAATCCCATTTTAAATTTAAAAACATGTGGTGAGGTCTTCTGGGATCCACCAAGGCCCTTCTCTGGTTCTCTCACTAATCGAAGGTACTGTTATCATGTGCCCTCCCCCCCTCAGTCTTAATATAATCTGGGCTGAACCCCCTACTCCCCAGGACCCTCCCTTCATCCCCTTAAAAACTAAAAGTCACTGTTGGGAGCAGCTTCTATAATAAAATTCTCTGGAAGCATAAACAACACACATACTTCTAGTGCCAGAAGGTAACCTGTGTGTACATGCCTGGATTTTAGTCCTCCAATCCAGTTGCAGTCCACCCAGCCTGAAAACCTATTCTTACCGAGTGCCTTCCACTAAGTGAACACTGTCTCTACCGCCAAGGTCGGCGCTCCTTCTGTGGCTCCTGTGGCTTGCAGTTGAAATGTCAGTTGTTTGAACTGAAGGGGCTCCATCACCCATGCGGTTCAAATAGGTGACTTTGAACTGCACACCACAGGAGCAACAGAAGAAGTGCCGGCTTTGGCCAGTGTTTACTTAGTTGAGGGCACTGGCATTGGGCAGAAGCAGCAGCTTGGTCAGAGATGCCAGGTGAAGAAGAAGCATCTTAGAAGTAGCGGGTCAGCAGGGAGGCTAAGTCTTGCCAGCTGAAGATGCGCCACAGTCCTGCTGGCCAAATGTATTGTTATATCGGAGGTGGACCCTTGGACCAAGATGGGGATGGCACAACCCGTAGGTAGGAACCATCGGCAGGAGGAGCGACTAGAGGGCAGTGGCCGCTGGAACTTCACCTATACCAGCCCTCATTCCCCTTGGGTCGAACCTTTGGGTTCCGGGGCCAGCAGGACTTAGGTGAGCCTTGAGGTTAACCAAAGATGAGTAGTGGTTCATCCCAGAGACAGCAGTCAGCAGATAGCATAGTCCTACCCTGGATTGGATTCAGTACTGGAACTCAGGTGTCAAAGAAACAAAGAGTGACTGGAGGCACTCAAGCAAAGGAAGGTCTAAGCCTTGTAAGTCCACATCCGGAGGATAGGCGAATGGAGGCGTCACTGACAGGCTAGGATCTGAGCTGCTGGCAAGAGGAAGTTGTGGCAAGCAACATTGAACTCTGGACACAGGATAGTCTGCAGCGTAGTCATTCAAAGCAAGGGTCAGGGCACGGAGAAGGCAGGCTTAGTCAATCAAGGCAATGGTGAGCACATGGAAGAAGGCAGGTATAGTCAATCAAGGCAATGGTCTGCGCACGGAGAAGGCAGGCATGGTCAGGCGTAGCAGAGGTCCGGGGCTGGAGAGAAGCTGAAGAATAGTCAAGCATACCGGAGGTCCGGGGCTGGAGAGGGTCAGAAGTAAGACAGGAAATCCGGAAACGGGAGCCCAAGGCAAACGAGGCTAAGAGGCCAGTTGCGAAGGCAATTATTGAAAGCTGGACCCGGCCTTAAATACCGGTCCACATGATGTCACTACAGGTAGGGCTGGCAGTCTTAGCGCACCGCGGGCCCTTTAAATGTTTCAGTGAGGCATGCGAGCGCGCCTGGGAAGCCAGGCCGGCCCAGGAAGCAGCAATGGCATTTCTGCCGCACCGAGAAGGAGCCGAACGCTGACAAGGCTGCCGCAAGGGAGGCAGCACTGGAGGCGCTCCCCCCATGCCGGAAAGGACCGGAGCCCATCCCCGGGAATGGCAGAAGGTGAGGAAGGCCAGCCACGGGTACCGTGGCTGGCCGACATAACATGTATGAGTAGGGAAGGGCAAGAGGAGGGGATAGAGAATTGGTATGAAGTGTGGAGAGGATGGGGAAGTGGAGTGGAGTGGAGTAAAGTGGAAAGGGAAGGGATGGGAAAATGGAGTGGAGGGGAGGTTAAAGATAAGGAAATTGAGTGGAATGATGAGGGATGACCTTTGTACTAGATTACTGGGGAAGGTGGATTCTGAGATCTGGAGGGGGAGAGCAGAGAGAGAAAATGACCTGGTGATTCGGAAATCGACGTAACAGAGGGACTCAGGGATTAGGGGAAGATTGAGGGGAGAAGTGAGTACTCAGAGAGGTACTAGGGGTGGGGCAGAGCAGGAACTTGATTGGGGGATGGGGAGAGAGGTAACAAATACTGACTGGGGATTGGGACAGTGGGAACTTTGTGGTTAGGTGGATATGAGTAGGGGATGTTACATGGGCTGAGGGTATGTGAAGGTCTGAGATGGGGGTCACAGAAAGGGTCTAGAGGGTGGAAAGGGGTTGCAAGAAGGTGTGATTGTAGTGAGATGCAGTGTAAAAGGATGTGCAAGCTATGGAGGCAGAGAAAGTCATGAAAAACAGGAAGAGAGAGTGCTGATGAGAGGATAGAGGCAGTGGAAAGTAGCTGAGGACTTGAGAGGAGGTAAGGATCAAAGGGTGAAAATAGAGTACTAGGGGATAGGGGAATAGAATAGGGGATAGGGGAATAGAAGACCGACTGGT
Source organism: Rhinatrema bivittatum (assembly GCF_901001135.1). NCBI lineage: Eukaryota > Metazoa > Chordata > Amphibia > Gymnophiona > Rhinatrematidae > Rhinatrema > Rhinatrema bivittatum. The sequence continues at coordinate 219,357 of NW_021820722.1, read as the reverse complement.
GAGGGGGATATAGGGGAAGAAGGAGGAGTGAAATCTAGCTACAAAAGAAGAAATGAAAAATGAAGTGAAGACACTGGACAAGGTAATATGAGAAACAGAAAAGAGAGACCGGGATAAAAAAAAAATGAGAAAAATAAGATGTCCATACAATGAACGTAGAAGAAAGCTTTTTATTTTTAATCTATTGATTGGAATATTGTATGTCTGCTCTGGAAATATGCATCTCCTATTCATTAATTTTGCTCAGCAGAGTAGGAAATGTATTTCTGTTTCCGTTTTTATCTTCACATTCCTAATTTCTGTTCACTTATTCTGTATTTGGTGAGGGTCTGTGTGCTGCATTGTGACTGAGGTGAGGTATATTGACAGCAGTCTGCTTTCTTCAGTTTTCCAAGTAGGAGGTATATTGGTGTTCTAGATCCCGTTACAATATTTGCAATGACACTTTTTCATAGGTACATTTATTGCTGTTTGGGGATGGCAGATTTGCCTCAGTGCTGAGTGTGGTTTTGGCAAGATTCTGTGTTGCTTCACAGGCTGCTTGGTAGAGGAGGGAGTCTGTGTAACTGTTACTAATATGATGCCAAAATTTGAATATTATTTTTTGTGTGGTAATAGTAAGTGGAAACATCTTAGCTCTGCACTGAGCTCTTATTAGAGTTGTTTCTATGGACAGAATATTTGTTTGCAGAACTGGAAGTACAGAAGTTTTATGGCAGTTCTTTTCCATTCTGTATAGTTTGTGGTTAATCCAAGAAAACAGAGAGGTAGGCGATCTATGATAGCCATCAGGTAAACAAAACAAAATAGATGCCTCAAACTTTTTCAAAATTTTATTCATGCAGAGACGTATTCATAAAAATGCCCGACTCAGGCCGAGTTTCGCAGCTCAAGAGCCGCTGCCTCAGGGGCTCATTCACTCCAATCATGAGTGAAAGGAGTGATGTTGTTTCCTCCAGCGAACAATAAATGTATATCAGCAGTACAAGAACAACATGACTTTAAACAGTTTATCTCACGAACCAACGTTCCAACTGCAGTCTGATAAGAGCAGAGACTGCAGTTGGAACGTTGGTTCGTGAGATAAACTGTTTAAAGTCATGTTGTTCTTGTACTGCTGATGCTGATATACATTTGTTGTTCGCTGGAGGAAACAACATCACTCCTTTCACTCATGATTGGAGTGAATGAGCCCCTGAGGCAGCGGCTTTTGAGCTGCAAAACTCAGCCTGAGTCGGGCATTTTTATGAATATGTCTCTGCATGAATAAAATTTTGAAAAAGTTTGAGGCATCTATTTTGTTTTGTTTACTAGTTTGTGGTTAATGACAGATTCCAGAACTCACTCTTATATGAGAATTGATTGAATAATGCTATTGAACAATTTGTCTTTATCTGCTGTCATTTACTATGTTACTAATGGTTGGGTGGCAATAATAGTTGTTTGTGAAGGTGAAAGGGCATTGTCACCAAACTTTTACTCAGAACCTCCAAGTGTTTGGTATTTTCACAGTTGAAAGTTGACAAACCTAGAGGAGCAGTGTCTGGTTGAGGAATGGATCAGATATCATTCCTGAGGAGAGATGAGAGTGTGAAGAAAATCTGTATCATCTATCCAGTGTTAACCACATCTACATTATCAAGATGTTGATGACAGGAGTGTGGAGGTACCATCTGGATACAAACAAGGAAGTAAAAAGAATGACTGAACAATCTAAAGGTATGAAAAATTGGACTTTTCCTACCTACACTTAAGTTGGGAAAATATTATCCTATCCATCATATTCTGGGAGGAAGTATCTATACTACTCTTTTAATTCAAATGTATCAAGAATAAGAAATCTAACTTGATATCAGTAACAGTTCTATTCATCAGCTGTTTTGAAATATTGATTAGTATGGGTTTACTATTATTAATGATTAATATTTCTTGATTTTATTGCTTGATTTTTCATGAGGAATGGTAATGTTTCTGTTTTTCCATTGTTGCACTGTATAGAGTCTGGATTGTTGAGGTTCCAATTTAGATTTTCTCTGCACATTTCTGTTTATTCTTTATGGTCTCTTTGTTATGTATTTGTTGAGGATATGTCTGTATTCTGTATGTGTGAGCAATGAGAGGTATTCTGCTAGTGTGTGTTTTCTGTGAAGGGATCTATAGCAGCCTGGCTTGTTCTGCTTTCCTAATAGGAGGTGTGTAGCGCCTGGTATGATATTTGCACTGTTGCATTTTCATAGTTAGGGCTGTCACTGTTTATATGTTGGTAGTTAGTGCTGTGTTGCTATGATGGATTTACAATATTGTAATTGTAATTCAGTTGATTCATGGCTTTCTGCAGATCAAGCTCACTCCCAACACACATTATAATAGGCTTAATACCATATGGGACCCAAGCATCTTTTTTGAATATTTTTACAGTGTTTTCTGGTTGGCACCCAATGGTGATATTTTTGGTTGGCATCACAACAGAGATATTTTAACATCAGAATAATATAGTTTATTGTCCTTTTCCATGTAAAATCTATTATAAATGCATAATTTTCAATTTTATGTGGGAGAGGGGCCAGAGAGTGGGTGTGTAAGGCTATAAGGATCACCAGGGCATATAATACTCTTGAAACAGCCCTGGCTTCACTGGCTCCATGTGGAAAAGATGATGTGCACCATCTGTCACAGCTGCACAGGCCAGTTTAGGGAGCCCCCAGGACAGAGGCAGCAAAGGCAGGTTATAGGGAACCCCAGAGCAGGAGCAGCATGGGAGCCAGGAGCAGGGCAGGATATAGGTAACCTCCAGGCAGGAACAACACCAGAGTCAGGAGCAAGGCAAGATATAGGTAACCCCAGGTAGGAACAGCACAGTACTCATGGACAGGGAAAAGTGGGGTCTTCAACCTGACCAGCCACCTCCCCCTTGGGTTGAGCCGGCAGGTTTTGGAAGCTGGCATGACTTAGCTGAAGGTGTGCTGGAACACAGGGGTAAAGGGCACAGGAAGATACTCAATGGCTGGGCAGGTTACAGGCTACTAGAAGGTGTCCATAAAACAAAGGGCAAGGAGGGCACCAGCAGAACAGAGAAGCAAGTAAGCAAAACAGAGCAAGACAGAAGCAGTCAAGACAGAACATGACAACATAAAACACAGGACAGGGCAAGGATAGGGCATGAGAGAAACAAATTGCAAGGTAGACCGGGGACCAGCAAACAAGGACAGTAATTAGTAGGGGTGTGCATTCGGATTGACCGCATTAGTAAAACGCAACTCATATTTTTTTTTTACTTAAAAAATTGATTCGACATAAACGATCGGATTTCCCACATATCGAACATAGATATGTTCGATATGTGGGAAATCGCGATTGTTGAGCCAAAATAAAAATATAAACCCCCTCACCCTCCTTAATCCCCCCCCCCCCCGACTTACCACAACTCCCTGGTGATGGAGCGAGGAGTGAGGACGCCATTTCTGCAATCCTTGGCGAGAAGCATGTGACGTCGGCGGCACGTCGAGTGACGCCGGCGTCACGTGATTCCCGGCTCGTTCGCGCCGGATGGCTCGTTCGGCCCAAAAAGAACTTTTGGCCAGCTTGGGGGGGTCAGGAGGCCCCCCCAAGCTGGCCAAAAGTTCTTTTTGGGCCGAACGAGCCGTCCGGCGCGAACAAGCCGGGAATCACGTGGCGCCGCGTCACTCAGACGCGGCGTCACGTGATTCCCGGCAACCCGGACGGCTCGTTCGGCCCAAAAAGAACTTTTGGCCAGCTTGGGGGGGCCTTCTGACCCCCTCAAGCTGGCCAAAAGTTCTTTTTGGGCCGAACGAGCCGTCCGGCGCGAACTTGCCGGGAATCACGTGACGTCGCGTCTGAGTGACGCGGCGCCACGTGATTCCCGGCTCGTTCGCGCCGGACGGCTCGTTCGGCCCAAAAAGAACTTTTGGCCAGCTTGGGGGGGTCAGGAGGCCCCCCCAAGCTGGCCAAAAGTTCTTTTTGGGCCGAACGAGCCGTCCGGCGCGAACGAGCCGGGAATCACGTGATGCCGCGTCACTCGACGTGCCACCGACGTCACATGCTTCTCGCCAAGGATTGCAGAAATGACGTCCTCACTCCTCGCTCGATCACCAGGGAGTTGTGGTAAGTCTGGGGGGGGGATTAAGGAGGGTGAGGGGGTTTAAATTTTTTTTTTGCACATATGTACATATACCCAACTCATTGGATTTTTTTTATGTCCATATTGGCCGCAAGTGGGACCCCCTTTCGGACATAAAAAATATGAACATAAAATTTTGCTCTGCACATCCCTAGTAATTAGGCAAAAAGGCCACTGGAAGGCCACATAGGACTCAAGGAAGACAAACAGGCAGGATGGCCACTGGAAGGCCACACAGGGACAGGCTAAGGAAAAGCATTAGGGAGACCACATCAAGGAGGAGGGAAACTCCAAGATGAGGTGGGGAGATATGAGTTAGGTAGACTTTTAAAACATGACTGTTTCCTGTGGGCAAGAGGGATAAACAGTAGCCAAGATTGTTACATCATCTGGAGCTGTGCTACTTTGGGTCAGTGGCTTCCCCAGTTTGGCCAGGGCTTAATTTTTATTTTTTTAAGCCCTGGAGGAACAGCATTGATCACTTGGAGGTCCCCCCTCTACTGAAATAGGTAGGCAGAACTGAGTCTGGGGAAGCATAAAAGCAGCAGACTTTGTATAGCACACAGCCCATGTCAATGCCCTGGACTCTGGAGTGGTGTTGGTTGTGGTGGGACATGGAGAAGTAAAATCTACAGTCACAGAAAGGGATGGAGTGAGCCACCAGGAAGAGCTTGTGCAGTGTTAAGGAGACTTCTGTCTGAGGTGGCTGGGCAGAACCCTGAGAGGGGGCAGCTGGCTGTGGAACCAGTGAGCCTCCTGGATAGTGGGGTGCTGAGAAAGTTGTGAATGGGAAAGGGAAGGGACTGCTGTAGGCTGGGGAAGGGCTAGCAACAAGCAAACATTTTAGTGACGTGGCACTACTGGAATGGGGGCACAGCAGCATGAGCAGCAGCAGGCCAGCAGTGGAATGTGTGAATGTCTGAGAGCGCGAGAGTGTCAGACACCCTCTTGCATATTTTGTGTCTGCTAGAGTGTGTGTGTGTTTGTCTCTAACACAAAGTGTGCATGGGGATGTCTTTCTGACACAGAGACACAAAGGAATACCCAAACATTCAGGTCAATCCAGTACCGAGCGGTAGGAAGAGCTGCGTTAGTGCCCGGTGCACCCGCGGTTGCCGCACGCACAGTGCAGCTCACCTATCGCTCGATCCTGTATGTAAATAGCTTGCAAATGCAAGCTGCGTCTAAGAAGCATCCGTGAAGCGTTAGGCCCGCGCAACCTATTTTACTGTATAGAGCGCCTATACAGTAACCTGGGTGTGCGGGCCTAACGCTTCACGGACACGCTGGTATCTGTCATTTCAAATGTCATTTGAAATGACAGATACCAGGAAGTGGCCAGTTCTCCGACGCTCGGGATTGTCAGCCCTCTCCCCTCCTCCCGAAGCAAGGCGTGAAAAGCAGCCTTGCTCCGGGAGGAGGGGAGACGGGACTGGCAGTGTAAAGCGAAAAAAAAAAAGTAGCAAGAGCGAGGGGAGAGAGGGCGGTTCTCCTACACTCGGGATTGCCAGTCCCCCCTCCCCTCCTCCCGAAGCAGGGCGCGAAAAGCAGCCTTGCTCCAGGAGGAGGGGAGGGGGGACTGGCAGTGTAAAGCGACGAAGCGACTTACTTTTTGCAGCCCCCCTCCAGACATCGGCGAGGAAGACCGCGGCTCCCCTCTCCTGCCTCCAGCTGCCCGCGAAGATGGACGCCTGCACGGGCGAAAGCGGCCCCTGTTTGTGCAATTGGACGTGACATCTATCAGTACTGATAGATGTATGTTAATGACAAACTAAAAGTTCCCTACTGTCCTAATTCAGTCTACTTTACAGGGGAAAAAAATACCAGTATCTGAGTCCTCCTGGCACCTGGCACACCTTGAAAATTTGGTGTGGATAGGACTCCAAATGGGGACATTTTTAGTGGGGAATAGAAAGAACGAGAGAGAGTGAGAGACACATATGCACACAAATGGTAATCACATAAGCTTCCCTCCCTTTAGAGAAAAGGCTATAAGAATTGATCAACTTTTTCTTAAAGGAGAGGTAAAAACCTCAAGGACATAGTGCTGAAGATGGGCAATATAAAACACACACACACACACACACAGAAATAGATGTTATCAATGCAGGAAATTTCTACTGTCAAGAGTGTACACATTGCAAGGTATTGATTTTAGGAAATAAATTTCAACACCATAAATTAGAGAGACTTTATACAATTCATGAGAGGATTATGGGCAGCACTGAGTATGTTATTTATGTACTTAAATACCCAAGTGAGCTCTGCTATGTGGGAGAGATAACTAGAACATAAAAAAAACCAGAATCTCTGAACACAGGAGTCCATACCATAGATGGAAAAGTCAGTCTCTTGGTAAACCACTTTTAGATAAATCCCATCCTGAGTCATCAATCAGATTTCAGTGACTAGAACATATTGAGCCACTAATCTGGGGAATCAAGATGGTGGTCCATCCAATGGCAATATGCTGCGTGAGCGCTAAAGAGCCTGGCATCTTTTTTCCTTTGACTGTATTATTATTTTATAATTTAAAAAAAGTGGACCTGGTCTTTTGAGCTACTGATGCAGGTTCAGAACCCAATGGATACCTGTGTTTTTGACTTGGACATGAGAGAACCAGCTACCTGTGTCACTGGAGGACTGTAGGAGATGGATGGTATGGTGGCCCTTTTGAATGTTGAAGTCTCTTTGAGCCCTGGCATTAGAATTCCAACTTTGCCTCTGGAAAAAATTATCAGGCCCAACAACTCTTCTACCCTACTTTCAGATCCAGTGAGCTCTGGTACTACTGTATTTGGAAAAGGGAGAGGGTGCTCTGAGTTACCAACAGGATCAAGTCATGGAATGCTGGCAGTGGGGGAATTCCTGTCATCATTGCTGAGTATGAGTTTTGCTGGAGCAAACTCTAATGGGGTCCTGAATGATGTGGTATCTTCACTTGGAGTGACCTGCTGAGTTTGGGAGGGACTACTTCAGAGCTTCTATGGGTTAGGGTTCTGGCAGCGGTTCTGATTATGGGCCTCTTTCAGGGACCCACAGGAAAATTTACAGTAGTACCTAGAAAGGTTTCCCTGGAGCAAATTCAGGTCTTGATCTCATTGCTGAAAGCTATCCTCAAAAGATATGGGGCTCAATTATGCACCTTTACTGTGGGTTTAGAAATCTCCACTCAACCAACACAGGACTGTTCCCCACTCCCCCTGCCAAGGAAGTACATCAAGTCTCCACAAGAGAACTTGCTGCATCCGTAGCAGGCTCTCACCTCTGGAACAACCTTCCAACCGCTCTCAGAACCGACCCCTCCACACCCACCTTCCGAAAGAACCTCAAAGCCTGGCTCTTCCAGAAAGCATTCACACCAGATAAATAATTCTCCCTCAACCCCCATCCCCAACAAATAACATCCCCACCACCCCGCCCACCTGCCCCCCAACCCAGCCAGTCCCCCCTTTCACTGTAAGTTTATTTAACTTCAAATTCACTCTGTAAAAAGTCATGATGTTAAGCATATTATATTTGTAATATACTTAGTTAGTTATCCAATTAAGCTGTTATACTGTACCAAGTCATTATAAGGCTAGCCTTAGACTTCATGTTATATGTAAACCGATGTGATATGGCAAATTGAATGTCGGTATAGAAAAAATAAATAAATAAATACATTTGAGGGAAAATAAAAGTTTGCTTGCAGATGACAGACACATCTGTAGCAAAGCAGACACATTAGAAGGGGCATAAAAAGGAAAGGAGACATAAAAATAATAAAACTGTTGACTGGTATACCATGGCCAGGACAAAGGTGGTCATCATGCATATACTTTATAGGAAGGCAAGAGTTGAGACAAGCTGAAGCAGGTACTGGAAATTACATAAGACAGGTAGAGTAAGCATACTCATGTTCAAGATCAGAACCAAGAAGTTAGCTTGTCAAGAACAGGTAAGACTTAGTAGGTAAGGAAGCAGTTTCAATCTAGGACAAGAGAAACAAGGACTATGCTACTATCCAAGCAGATAGGAACAGAAACTCAAATGGAGTTGGAGGCAGGAGCATTGAAGCCTGATCACTGCAAACGTTTTGGAAGAGCAAGTTGAAATCCCTGAAAAGGAAGGAATATGACTGGCTCCTAGTGCTCCTATATGTTGTATTAGGTGGAGCCAATGCAACTTCAAAGAGAACTATTGAGCATGAAGGAAAAAATTCACAACTAAATGTGTGAATTCTGCATTAGGTAAGATTCCAGGTGGAGAAACTCCAAAGCATTCATTCAATTATGTGTAAATATTCATGACAAAAAGGGTATTTAAATCACAACAAATGGGAAGACTAAAAATGAACAAAACATTTTGAGATCATTTTTCTCTGGTGTGCATATTGAAATCAAGGTGAATCACCTGAATCTCAACATTAATCCATTCACAATAAATAAATTATTGCCCTTAAAATCACAGAACACCTGGGATAGGCATGATGGCAACAGAAACATCCTAAGTGATACAGTGAGTTAATGAAACAACTTCAGATAACTGCTAGTCACTTTACTTGATGATACAATGAATCTAGTTGGAAAACTCAATCAACAAACTAGGAATAAAATTGATTTAATACATTTTATGGATCACAAAAACTGGCACTGAATACTAGTGGTCACCAGATGCTGAAGCTATGTTTAGCATTGGAACAATGAACATAAATTGTTTAGTGAAGAGAGACTGAAAAAAGGCCAGCATTTGTGAACTGTATTTGCAATTATTAAAGATTGTGTTTGTGACTTTGAAGCTCACTAACAATCTCATAATCAAAAATCTCCTTCTCTGTCTGGCCAACAGCCAACTGCTTATGTGAGACACCATAGAAAATCTATGGTTATTATCTGGGAACACAATGATCATAGGGGAGGACAAGAGACAGAGGTAGATTGGGTCAAAGGGGGAAAGAGGAGGAGTGAGGTACAAGGGGGAGAGCTGAATGTTTCTTGAATAAATACATAGAATATTTACAATGGGATTCAAATCCTTTAAAAATCAAGTAAGGGCAAGGGGCTTAATTACTTGTAAAGATTTATAGCAAATAGGGTAGGACTTATACTTTAATATGGGATGTTGTATATATGAGCATAGATTTCTTGACTATTACTTATATTTTTATGTTTCTGCATTTTAAGGTGCTAATGTAATAGAATGAGCTTTATAAAATCGTTAAGACAAAATATTACTCTGAGGTTACCTGAGAATATCCCTACATGACATTTTCTCTAACAGTACGACACAAAAAGTAAACCAACATTCAACAAAAGACCTTTTATGAAGTAAAAACCTGCAATAAAAGATAAGCTCATTTTATAATGAATGTTATAAACTCTGAAAGTGACTGCACATTTTAACAGGGCATATTTCAGGGAATAAAATGCAGATAAAAAGACCAGGCTTGTATGCAACTATGCATACACAATGACCAACAGTTTTCCTTTTTTAGGAATTATGAACCAAATTTACTGCAATTATTTTAGATTTCCTACTCTATTGTACATCATGATGATGCTGAAATGTGTGTGTATGTGTACATACATATATAAATATGTATACGAGAGTATCTCCATCAATATGACATTTGTATTATTTACAGGGCAAAAGTCCTTTTACTACAAATTTCATTGAAACAATAACATGTTTTATATTTTATAGTTTCAATGATATTTGTAATCAAAGGTTTTTGCCCATTTACTAATAAATGTGCTATTGATGGAGCTACTCTCTTATATATATTTATAATGATTCATTGAGTACACACACTTTGGAAGTCAATTTATATACCGTATATATATATAGAGAGAGAGAGAGAGAGAGAGAGAGAGAGAGAGAATGAGTGAGAGGGAGAGAGATGTAATATGTAAATCACAGACAAACAGCCATATCCTGCTAATGTCAGGATATAGCATTGTTCACCTGTCATTCTTAAATGCTCCAGTCATCAGCAGTTTTGTGTTAAGAGACAGAAATAGATTTTTACAGTTTGTTATAGGCCATAAAAATGTGCAAGTAAAGAGATTTTCTAGAAATTCCATCAATGTGATTGTCATGTCATTAGTGTATATAATAGGATACAGATGTCAGCTACCCTGGCTTCTGAAGTCTATTACATGCTAAAAAAAAAAAAATAATAAAAAAAAAAATATATATATATACACATTGAGGAAATAAATAGGAAATATTAACCTATCTTAAAGGTATCACTAATTGCAACTTCTGTGGACCCAAATAATCCTGGTTTTGTCACCTGTGGAGTCGTTCCAAGGCCACAAAAATGTCCATTATTCATTTACATTTGGATGTTAAAAGAATAAAAGCTGATTTAGAATGAACAAGATGGTGGTAAATGAACTTCAATATGGAATAGACCCCGAGAAATTGATATACCTTGCCAATGGTAATGAAGGTTGATAAGAACATTAATATGCTCACAGTATTGAAAAGGACCAAGATGTCATTATGGATGATTGACTGTCAATAATGGTGCAGTGTCAAGTTGCATGAAAAGAAAGTTCATATCGGGATTGCAACTGTTTTTCCTTTTGAAATTATATTGTGACTAAAGTATACCTTAAGGAAGATATTTAAGGATGAGGAATGTAGCAGAAATATTTTACTGTTTGGGTGAACATATCTTGAAATTATCAGCCTAGTATTTATTTAGTATATTTAGCTCACACCTTTTCATTATAGCTCAAGGTAAGTTATATGCAAGGTCATATGTCTAGGAACCATTGCTAGATGCTTGCAGGAAAAAGTTGGGTTTCATGCTTTGGTAGAGCCTACATACTAAGAGTGTGCTAATGTAACTCAATGCTGGGGATAAGAGCCAAACATTGGTTCTATGGTTATTTATTTTTTTATTTATTTGTTTGTTCTTATATTCTGCAATTTATATAAAATTGCCTAAGGTGGATCAACATAAATAATATATAATAATATATAAAATAAAATACATACAAACAATTAAAAATGGCATACAATATTAACGTCTGAAATGGCATACAATATTAACATCTGAAAGCACTTGTTGCGTTCGTGCCTGTTCTCGCCCTCGCTCCACCCTCTCTACTTTTGTGGCAACTCCCTTCGGGTCTGATGGACAGATGCTGCCGCGGCTTCTCCTCGCCGCTTATCCCCAGAATCCCTGGGCTGTCCTGACGCTGCGGATCTGCCATGTTCTTGATGTCGTATGGGCACGCGTGCTCCAGAGTTTGTACCGGCAAGTGTGCGAACCTCGGGGGTGTCCCCCCCCCCCCCGTAGTGACGTCATCTGCTTCCAACTTAAAAGGTCTTTGTTTGCTACTACGAATCGAGTTAGCAGGGGGAATACTTCTCTGCTGCTCTGCCTCCACAAACTTACAAGGGGTACCCACTCCTCGGGGGCCCCGCTCTCTCTTCTTGATTTCAGATTGCTAAGACGGGATCCGGTACTCGTTCCTCGAGGGCCTAAGTCCCTGAATGCTCAGAAGACTCCTTACTGCCTGAAAGTGATCGCAGACGTGAACACTGTGAGTTCTATTACAGATAGGAACCGATACTCGCTCCACGAGGGCCTATGTCCTAATCTCTGAAGACTCCCTTCTGTCTAAGATGTTATTGCAGGTATGGAGATCGTGAGTTATTATTGCAGATTGCAGATAGGAACCGGTACTCGCTCCATGAGGGCCCATGTTCCTAAAACCCTTCACAGACTCTCTTCTATCTCAGAAGCTATCACATACCTATATCTGGTACATTATTATTGTAGATTGCAGATAGGAACCGGTACTCACTCAACGAGGGCCTATGTTCCTAAAACTCTCCAAAGACTTTCTTCTATTCCAGAAGCCATCTCATACTCAGATATTGTGAGTTCTTATTCCAGACTGCATATAGGAACCAGTACTCGCCTACGGCTCCTGTTCCTGAATATAATGAAGACTCTCTGTTGCATAGAAGCCATTACAGATATCTACAAGTGTGAGTGTATCATCTACTACTGGTTATGTATCCAGCATACCCTGTCTACTCACTACCTATAATCTCTCTCTACAGCTCAGCAACCCAGAGATCACAATTCCAGTATATGAGGGACGTCAGCCCTGCCGAGCACATCAGCTCACTACTGCCACCTCTGATGGTTCTACTTCCTGTCTAATAAAGAAATATCTATGTTTGTCTCCATACTCCAGCCTAGCCAGTGGTCCCTCTCAGGATATCCTCCTGGGGGCGCTGTCATCTGCCATCGGCCCAAGGATTCACCAATTTCCACTAAGTGTTTATTCCTTACACTACTAGAGCAGTACCATACAGACTGCCACTCTGTGGGAGCCAACCCACAACAGATCATTAACTCCGCCTATGGAGTATTACAAATTGCTAGCTCCTCCCCTTGGGGGAGCAGCATTGATCAGATTGCTCACTCCTCCCCTCTGGAGGAGTTGATCCATAATAGATTGATAAGTCCACCTCCCTGGTGGGGTGATCGCTAACAGATTGCCAACTTCAAGCATCAGATCCTGAAAAGAGCATCAGATCAATAACAGCACTGCTGATCAGATGGTGTAATGGACCAAGCTAACCAGGCCTCTTTTTGGATGATATCAACTCTCCTTTTAAGCATAGACTATGATTTTGATATTCTCCAGGAAAACTCTAGATACCTTGCTAGCTAGTAGTCAAAATCCCTGTAATAAGGGAAGGCTGTAGACAAGTTTTTGCGGAGCAATTAGATGTAGTGTACTTGGATTTCAGTAAAATCTTTGACATGGTTCTGATTAGAGGAATAAATAAACTGAGCACAGTTGGTGACTAAATGGGTTAGAAATAGGTTGAGTGGGAGGCAAAAAAGGGTAATGTTAAATGGAGTTCAGTCCAAGTGGAGAGGCATTATTATTGGTGGGCCGCAATAATCAGGCCCTGGGCCGATTCTTTTAAACATTTTCGTAAGTAATACTGTAGAAGATCGTCATGTGGCTGACAGCAAAATCGGCAACAGAGTCCAAACCCAGGAACATGTGTAAAACAAGAGAGCTATTTAGCAAAGAGTTGAAAGCTAAGACTGAAAGCTAAAAAAGGGAGGGTCATACTTTAGGTTGCAAAAACACAAGACAGTAATTTTAAAATGAGTGTGCATGCGCCATACACGCACATATCGGCACGAGAGCAAAGATATGCTGGAATTTTTAATTGTGTTCGCAGTTGTGTATGTATGTTTTAAAATCCACTAACTGGACATAGGTATGCTCCTAATTTTAAGAGGTGTCTTTCGTAGGACTTTGTCAACTTTTACATACTTATGTTTGCGGATTTTAAAACATGCTTGTGCAAGCTATTTTACCAGTATTCCAATTAGTCCACCAGTTTATCCAGTTAATATCAAGATCCTTCACACCTCTCTGGATCTTCAACCTGCATGCTGCCCAGTTGATCTGGACCCCTCATCCGGTCCTATAAGCCCTAAAACTTGAGATCTACAGACTTTCTCCTCATCAGGAACAGCAGTAAAGTTAAGTGGATATCTCGTATATGCACGCTGTGGTTTTCAGTTTTAAAATATGGAGCTATACATATAAGTGTTGGCTCTGTCCCAGAATGTTCATGTCCCGCCAATGCCCCACCCCTTTCCCACCACTTATTCCTCATGTGCATGGGTACATATGTGCATAATTTGCACCTTTTTAAAATCTGCGTTGTTCGTGCATTGCCAAAATCCGGAGCTTTTTGTATCTGAGAATCTGAAGGTAGACAACCAGCTGGATAAGGTGATGGCAAAGGTCAAAAAGATGCCTGGTTGCATAGGGAGAGGAATGGTCAGCAGAAAAAGAGGTGATCTTGCCCTTGTATTAGTACTTGGTGTACAATTCTGGAGTCTATACCTTCAAAAAGATATAAAAAGGATGGAATCAGTCCAGATAGTGGCTATTAAATTGATCAATGATATTCACTTTAAATCATATGGGGAGAGATTTAAAGATCTAGCATATATTCCTTAAAGGAAAGGTGAGATACGGGAGATACGATAGAGAAATTTAATTACCTCCAAGGATTGAGTCCATGTACAGGAAGTGAACCACTTTTAATGGAAAGGAAGGGCCTAGAACGAGGGGCATGGGATGAGAGTGAAAATGGGGTAGACTCTAGGGATGTGCAGCAGGGACGATTTCATCCCATTCGGTATTCGTATTCGTCGGGACGCAAATCCGTTGCATCTATTCTCGGGGGACCCCGATCCGTTCATTAGTTACATATGTATTTGTTTTCCAAAAAAAAAAAAAACATCCCAACCCTTTAAATTTAATTAACTAAAACCCCCTCCTTCCTGACCCCCCCAAGACTTGCCAAAAGTCCCTGCTGGTCCAGCAGGGGTCCTGGAGCGATCTCCTGCACTCGGGCTGTCGGCTGCCGGTATTCAAAATGGCGCCTACCCTCACTATGTCACATGGGCTACCGGTGCCATTGGTCGACCCCTGTCACATGGTAAGGACGGCCGGCACCATCTTGTGCTCCTACCATGTGACAGGGGCCGACCAATGGCACCAATAGCCCCTGTGACATAGTGAGGGCAAAGACTATCTGTGCCATTTTGAATACCGGCAGTTGATGGCCCGAGTGCAGGAGATCACTCCAGGACCCCCGCTGGACCACCAGGGACTTTTGGCAAGTCTTGTCGGGGGGGGGAGGTCAGGAGGGTGGGGGTTTATTCGTTAGTGATGCGTTGTATTCGTTGGGGTTCACCATACGTTTTGTGACCCCCATGAATTCAACGAATATGGCATATACGTTGAGGATTGCCAATACATGACAAATGAATGCACACCCCTAGTAGACTCAGGAGTATTTTAAGGAAATATTTCTTTATGGAAAGGGTAATACATGTGTGTAACAGCATCCTCATGGAAGTGGTGGAGACACAAACAGTATCTGAATTCAAGATAGCATGGAATAAACACAGAGGATCTCTGAGGGAGGGTAGGGATTGTAAAGCTGAAATAGTTGGGTGGTTGGGAAGACTAGTTAAGCCATATAGTCTTTTTCTGCCATCATGTTTCTCTGTTTCTAGTTTTTAGGAAAGGCAGAATGGGGATATGTGATAGAGTCATTTAAATAGGTCCAAGTATCAATGTATAGGAGACAGGCTTCTTTAAATGGATTCCTGACCCATCAGATATATCTAGTTAAGCATACAGAGAGGATCTTTTCCATTGTGGCCCCTAAATTATGGCATTCTCTTCCAGGGAATATTTGTTTTCAAAAACATTTTCTGACTTTTAGGAAAAAGACCTAGTTATTTAAGAAGTATCCTGAAGCGTGAAATATAGATGAGGGTTAGGTGCTTCTTAAATTCAGCAGAAAGAAATTTAAGCTAGTTATGTTGATGTATGATCAACAGAAGACTACATATTAGGGGAGTGGGAGCAGACCCAGGCCTCTCCCGAGGAAGATGGCCTGCGCCCCGAGCCGGCCCAGAGTGCCCCGAACTGGCCCAGAGCAGCCCAAACCGGCCCAGAGCGGCCCGCGCACCGAAAGGAACCACGGTAAGCCAGCCTTCCACCACCCAACGTCATCAGAGCACACCCTCCACCACCAGACATCATCAAGGCGCAACACAAGCCCTTAAAGGGCACACGACAGCGCCAGGCCAGCCATTTCTCGACTGGCCATCCCCGGCGCGATCGGCGCTGACCCGTTGACATCAGGGGATGAGGAGCAGACCCAGGCCTCTCCTGAGGCAGATGGCCCGTGCCCCAAACCAGCCCAGAGCGCCCCGAACAGGCCCAGAGCGCCCAAACCAGCCCAGAGCAGCCCGAACCGGCCCAGAGCGGCCCATGCACTGAAATGAACCACAGTAAGCTCGCCCTTCACCACCCAACATCATCAGAGCCCGCCATCCACCACCCGACATCATCAAGGCACAACACGAGCCCTTAGAGGGCACACGACGGTGCCAGGCCAGCCATTTCCCAGCTGGCCATCCCCGCACGATTGGCACTGACCCATCGGGGTCAGGGGAGGAGAAGCAGACCCAGGACTCTCCCGAGGCAGATGGCCCGCACCCCGAATCAGCCCAAAGTGCCCTGAACCGGCCTAGAGCGCCCGAATTGGCCCAGAGTGGCACGCGAACCGAAAGGAACCGTGGTAAGCCCACCCTCCACCACCTTCGCAAAGGTGGTTGTCTGAGTTCTGGGCTCAAAGACGACTCCTCTGCCAGCATAGGCGGCTCTCCCAAGTTGCCCCACACATCAGGCTCCTCGGCTCTCGGGATGTATGTTGGCGAGGCCATGAAGCGTGTGATTTCCAGCTACTGTATCGGAGACGGGAGAGGAGCTGAGGGGTACACCCGCACATATCCTTTTCTTTTAGGAGGCATTACAATGAAGGAAATAGAAACTTTCCGCAAGCAGACTGGAGCCCAACACACTCACGACCTCAGTGTGCCACCATCTTAGCTCCTCCCCCCTTAACACCTTTTACAAAGGCTTGGATGCCCAAGTGTACACTCTTTGTTTGTGCCTGTGTCTTTCCTGTCAGTTGGTCTAGCTATACTGTAGGCTGTGGTGCAAGTATACTTAGCTCAAAGCCTGTAGCTTGATTTCTTTGTAGCTGGTTCCTGTATCTTGATTCTTTATTTGGTTCTCTCGAGATCCTGCAATCAATGTGGATACTGTATCGGCAATTTTTAGATCTTCTTTCTTCAATATGTTACCTATGTTTTAATGAAATAAAATAGGAAGTGACTCACTACACTCTCCACGAAAATCTTCAGAAGGTGTACTTAAAAGCAGTGTTAACTCAGTGTGGTCCTGAAGACTTGTTGATAGTGTATTTCTAGCTAAAGGGAAAATTAAAAGGATAAGCATTTCTTTCCCTAATTTCTGTGAATGGAGAGAATAAAAACATAGTGTACTTTACAGTAGTTTTCTGACTGTAGCATTTACATTGTTTGTGTCTGCAGGAGTTTCCTTCTCTTGCATAATAACTGTGAGACAAAGGTAGCTTTGCTGGTTCTCCAGTTAACTTGGATTTCCTTTGCAAAGAATTATCAAATTCTACTGTTGTCCAGGGTAAAGTTTAACAATATTTGAGGTTGCAGGTTGCTGCAGCCTTTACCACTGACTGGCTGTGATAAAACTCAATCTCACAAAGTCTCAGAGATTAAATTAATAAATTATTCTGGAGTAACAACAATAGTGAGCTCTTTCTATAAAGGATTTCCACAAATAAACTTGGATCTCTCAACAGAATAAGTGTTTTCAAATATTCACTTTCAAATTCTTCAACAAGAAAGATTATGCAGTCCTGTCTTAATAAACTGAATTTGAATAAACTCATTTTCAGCTGGGCAAGTCCCATTAACTAACTCTTGATTTTTATCCTCTGTGCTCAGCATAAGCAATAAACCAAATATACTTACGACCAAATTTTAAATCCCTCCCCGCGTGCAAAAAACGGGGGTTATGTGCGTAGCGAGGCCTTGAGCATCTTCAAAGGAAAGGGAAAGAGTTTATGGGGTGGAAAGGGAGGTTAGGGTAGGGGGTATGGAAGTTCCCTCCCGGTTCGCTCCTTAATAGGAGCGGGCCGGGAGAGAACTGTGGAAGGCCTCGATGCATTGCCGCGCAGAAATTGCAATTATCTACCCCCCTTGTGCATGCTGCACACACATACATGTGCACACACATACATGTGCACATACCCCCCTTGTGCATGCTGCACACACATACATGTGCAGATTTCAAAATCTGCACACACATGGACACACACATGTGTCTTTATAAATCTACCCCTTATTGTTTTGTAATTTCTTCTTTTTGTTACCGTAGCATATCCTGTGGAATGGCAGGAGCAATACTTTTGCCTCTGCCCTATTCCAGCTGCTTTTCCTTCTTTGCTTTCTTTCTCTCTTTGATGCTGTCTCTTTCTCTCTCTTACTTGCTTTTTCAACTGGGGCTTTCTTTCTCCAGCCTGCTTCAGCTGCTGCCTTGTTTCTCAGCTGCTACCTTATTTTTCAGATGCCACCTTCTTTCTGGCAAAAGCATATGAAGCCAGACCTTTTTCTGACCTGTGGTACCCATCCTCTAATGATAATTACAGAGAAAGTAGTACCCAAGGGTCCCTGGGGGTGGCATTTACCTTTACAAAAACTTTCCTTTAGTTTCCAACTTATAAAAGCCATAAGAAATGATTATTTTTGGTACAGTTTAAATCATTGAAATAACTTTCAGTAACTGTGATTAAACTGAAGGAAATAGGGTATCCTTCCACTGGACTCTTCACAGAATTTTCTCACATGGAGAACACTTCCTGGAATTTCTAAATACTTGGCAAGCTGCCAAGCCTGAATCTCAGCAAGAAAGTCACAGTGAAATCCTGAACTGGATTCCTGATTAGACTGGGGTCTCAGCACAGGGGCTTTCCCTGGCCATATAAACACACTAAACTAACCTTGCACAAGTAATGGGGGCTAGCACTGGTCACCCCAACACTCAATCTAGTTCAAACATTTATTTTTAAACTATTTTTCCTAGGGGCTACATGGACTTGCTTACTGGGATTTATATTTCTCTCCAGAGAAAACAGCCAGCAGCAAAGACTCTCCCAGCATTCCTTGCTGCTGTCCCTGTTGTGCTCTGTGCTGTGTGCTCTGATATGCATCTATCACTCCCAGGGTTGGGCTTTGGTAGCTTGTCACAGAAGGGTTGTGGTAGTTTGTCACTGCTACAGGAGCTTGGTAAGTGCCCTCTGCTGCTTGTCCTTTCCCCCTCTTTGCTTTTACTTTATTCTGTCTTAGCTTTGTTTTACTTTGATTTCTTTTATTTTACTTTTCTGCTTCCCCATGCAGTGCTGATATAACCTGGCTCCTTTAAGAGTCCAGGCTATGATATCATTATTGCTGGGCTACTAGTGAATGGGGGCAGCAGTAGCCCTTCTCTCTCCTTTAGCAGCTGATACCAGGGGAGAGACAGCACCAAAACAAAAGAGCAGCATGCTATCTCTGCCGAGCCCTGCTCACACTGCAGCCCAGGTAACTTTTAATTGATAATTTGTTTAACCTGTCTACAGAATCTTGCAGCTTTCCAATCATTTCCTCTTCTAAAGGGTTAATTATTGAGAGGAAGAAAAAGAATCTGCGCTCTGAGGAAATAGAGAGACAGACAGCTACATGTAAAATTCCAACAAGGGACAGATGAGCCAAGAGCTGAGAGATTGAGAGACTTCCTTTCCAGAGATATCCAGGCCCAAGAGCACATGTATGGAGCACTTTCCTAAGAGACTGAGTAATCTAAACTTTGCACAGAGAGTATTTTAGCAGAGGAGGAAAAAGGTTTATTTCCTTGCCTTTTGTCCCCAAATTCAGTATCTCATAATTGCTTCAGCTTTTCAGCCAAAGTTGAGCCTTTCCCCCCACCTTGCTCATTAGTATTACCTTTTTTTTTTTTTTTGTTTACTATCCGTATGAGTATGCTGGTTACGCTGGCTAACAGGCCATACCTAGTGTTATTTTTGAATTGCTTGATATAAAATAAGAAGACTGCAAGTTTATATTACTTCCCATTTAATGTTCTGGTTGGATTTACCATCTACTTACACAATATTAGTAAAAGAGTTAATTACTGTTTTATTCTGGTGTGATGATTTTGTCCAGTCTGTGGTGCCAGAAGTGAGAGGTTGTTTGGGAATGACACAGAATTGTGGTTTGGCATGACCAGGACCCTATCTCATCCCCCACTCAGGTAACTAACCCAAAAATAAATCGTATTAGTAAATATAATTTCTCATGTGGTACTTCCCACCCCAAACATAGGGGAAATTCATAGTCCGGACTAAGGGGGGAGTCAATGTTGAGTAATGGCTGAGATTTCCCAAGACCCCTCCCCCTTCCCACCAAGGGCTACAAGCTCCAGCTGGCACAGGAAACAGATTTAAACCTGGCTCTTTTGCACGGCAGTACACAGCCATTGATGTTGAGGAAGAAACAAAGGAAGGTTGAATTAGCCCAAGTTTGAAACATGAGCATTAGCACCAAATTGCCAAGGCTTCAACTATAGTTACCGTTCATATGAGCATCCTTTTATATATATCCTCATGATTATTTAGAAAAATATTTAAAATAAAAAAGCATTTAAAATGTTTTATAAGATAATTGAATTAGGAAAATATATGGAATATGTGAAAGGACAGTAACTGTGATGAAGACTTAACTTGGTGCTATACCCTTTTTAATGACTGCTATTATGTCTCCAATATATGTGGATATATTTTTCTGTATCATTCTTTAAACAAAGGGCTCAGAGGGCAATATTCAGCCACTATCTGGCTGAGCTAGTTAGCCAGATAAACGTATTTGGCTAGCTTTCCGAGATATTCGGAAGCATGGCCATACCACTGAGTACGCTCAGCTGTTTTATATTTAGCCAGGTAAGTTTCCCTTAGTAAATCTGAGCCTTAGATTGTAAGCTGTTTGGGAAAGGGTAATACCTACAGTGCCTGCAATGAACCTCGCTTTGAGCTACCAATGATAAGGCATGAGGTAAACCCAAAATTTAAATAATAATAATTGCATGTTTGAAACCAGTTGACATACAGCATTGCATATTTAACCACATTTAACAACACACAATCAGTCATAGAAGAGGCAAATGAAGTCAATTGGTTTCCTTTTGACAAGTGACAATAGACTCTGAAGATGACCACCTTATTGGATAGTCATGTAATCATGTTAAAACCAATCACATTGGGAAATGCTTTTAAACCCCATCTAATGGAATCATGTAGTGTATTTTGACAAATCAGGAAGATTCCCTTGATTCCCCAAGGCAGGTCCCAGGGAGGTGCTGAACTATAGCTGTGTCAGGATTTTGTGAGAAAGGAATTTTGTTTACAACAATAAGATAAGCAATTCTGTGTTCAATGAATTTGTTGAGCATATTGTTCAAAGAAAAAAAAGTTGGTTTCAAAAGAGATATGATTATAATAGTGCTCATCACAGTATGATAGACTCTGGTTCAAGCATGTATATACATTTATTCCTTTAAAAAACCCAAATTCTTAAAAAGTCAGTATTAATTTTGTTGAGTAATCCACACTTTTATTTTGCTTATTGATAACTGATGGATTATTACGTTTTTTCTTGTTTGTACTTTTATTCTAGTAGAGGTGTGCCAGATTTCAGATTATCTCAGATTTGACTTTTTTTTAAAGGTTTTAGGGATTGATGATTTTTGTATATATTATTTATTGTATTTTATGTATTTAAAATATGTATTACCTATACATGCTACAGTTTGAGGCAAGCTATAAAAGTACCCAACAATATACATAAATTAGCATATTGTAACTACAAGCCTCTTTAACATTTGCACATCACAGGTGAAATGCTGTAGGGATGGAAGGTTATTATACCTTAGGCATATAAGGAGAGGGTTGGTTTATTTAAAAAGTATTCTAGATTTGGTAATTTTATATTTTTATGGAATTTAGATTGTATTATGTATATTACTGAGTTTTGTAATTTTGCATATCTCTATTTTATGTTATTTGTACATTGCCTTGATTAGTTTAATATAACCAATTATAAATGAGTATGCTGGAAAGGAAGGGGTTGGCATATCAATATGATTGATTGCCCAGGTGTTCCTTGTCATATGATTGGTTTATTTGTAATTGTTGTTTAAGGGTTTTCTGGGAAATTTCTTATTATAGGAAGCCTATTAGGACATGAACACAGGCTATAATGGAAGGGCTGTGAGGTTGGTAAGGGGTGGGGGAAATTTCCTACTTAGAAGCCCTACAGGGTGAATTTGCAGCTGTTTGTAATATAGTTATGGGTTTTTTTAATGTGCATTAAGAATTTTATGGTGTTTGCTATAAGCCAGTTTGGATAGTTATAATTAGATACATGGTATATAAATGCTAAACTAAATAACATTTTTTCATACCAAATGTGTTGAGAAATGTTAACTACTCAAAGCAAGAATATACTAAGCAAAATGGTCTTAGATTCATGGAATATCCTATAGAAAGTAGGGTTCAGTACTAACTAAATATCACTATGATTGTACAAGTATTCACAACTAAGCATGGCAGATTTACAACTACAATAGGGATACTGACAATTTTTCCATTTTACAAAGTGAGCCATTTATGATATTTAAAATAAACATGGTATTTGAATTCATTTGGATTTAAAACACATCTTAATGCCATGGCATATAGCATCTTGTAGTATAGTGTAATACCTTTTCATGTTAAGCTTGCATTAATTTAATATGCAAAGTGATCACAATTTCTATTTTCCTTTGAAAATGGCAAGACATGCTAGGGACCAGACTGTCATAAAACCTAGAACAAAGTAATTTCCTGAATCCATTGACCTTTCCATTGATATCATAACACGGCATAATCACTAGGCTTTTAAATTAGCAATATAGATCAACACAGAATGGGAACAGTGAAATCTCAAGGGTTTGTTGCTTGAACAAGACCTTGGCACTGCAAGGAAAAGGGTAAATGAGCTTCAGATGTTAAGGAATGACCTTTAGGTTCCACAGCTGCCTATTATATATCATGTTTGTCCTCCTTGCTAGTGAGTTTATCCTATTAAAAGTAAATTTTCTTTGCTTTTTTAAAAATTAAATAGGCACTGTTTTCTGATGAGGATCTATGATAAGGTTGGACATGGCTATCAGAAAAAAATGTCCCTTATTTAATTGGTAATATGAACATAGAAACATAGACTATGATGGCAGATAAAGATTGCAAAGTTCATTTAGTCTGCCCACTCCTGATGCAGTACAACAGAGCCTATATTATCTTAGGTTTTACCTTCACATTCTTGCAATTATAGATCTTCCTTACTCATCACGTTTTTATTTTTTTGGCCTTCACCTGCTTCCGTGGGAAGCTATTCTATGTATCCACCACCTTTTTTTTTGTAAATAAATATTTCCTTCCTCTGCTCCTAAATATACACTCTTTGAATTGCATATCATAACTTCTTTTTCTAGAACTTCCATTTCCACTGGAAAATGCTTGCTTTCTATGCATTATTTATATGTTTGATGTATTTGACTGTCTCCATCATAACCTCCCTCTCTCCTAATCTCTCTATATTATACATAATTAGGTCCTAAATCTCATTTCATCAAGCATTTAAGGTGTAAAATATGAACCATTCCCTGAACTACCTCTACTCTGTTCATATTCTTTTAGAGGTATGGCCTGCATAACTGGATTACAGATGAGATCCTGCCAATGATTTCTACTGGTAATAGCTCTACTTATGCACACTGGCATGCCTGTAGTACACTACTTGCCACTGTTTTGTCACACTCTTGCAAACCTGGGGTCATCAGGCATAAACTTCCCAAGGTTCTCTGCCCTGTTTGGTGCACATCAGTGCCTTACCCCCTTTATGTGAAAGTGTCTGCCTGACATGGGGTATTCAGGGAAGAATACATGACTGGGAGTGAAGAATTTGAGGTGGGGAATAATGCCCGATTAAAGCAGAGGAAGGAACCAAATCATGGATATATTTGAAGGCGAAAAACAGAAATTATCTTTTTTAGAAGGTTTTCCTTTTGATGCTGTTGTAGATGGAACTTGTTTTGCTCACTTAAGAACAATGCTGGAACTATATATAATGTTATTGGCAAAGAGTTATTATAAATGTGTTTCTCACTGTGAGCATTTTATTGCCCCATCTGCTTCCCTTGGCTAGTGTATGTGTTTGGCTGGACAAAGGTGTTCTTGACTGGATGGCAAAGTCATACTGAATTACTGACTGGCTAATTACTGCAGTTAGCTGTTTGTGTCCACACATTGCAAAGAAGAAACACAACAGCTGGATACACAAGCCCACAAAATAAATCACTATAAAACTCAATAAACTGTTACTCTGTACTGAAGCACTAACTCAAAGCATGATATAGGTAATCAGTCACACTTTGGGACTGATTCACTAAACTGCTCACTAAAATCACTAGTGGTAGTTGGTTTGATGTCAGAGTCACAGTAAGTGGTAGGGCACAGTCCTTGCAAAGTCCCACTAAATCCTGGTATGGATTTTCCAGAAAAGGGGAAGAATGGACCGCCAAGGCCCAAATTGTAGTATAACTTTTTTTTTTTTCTGTGAATGTATGTTCAGTCTCTGTAGCAGATGGCTAAAAACTAAATTTATAAAATTTAGTGATATGCTGAATATTGGCTACAATTTTGAAACAATGTTTAAATAAATCAGCAGAGGCAGCAAGTAGTTGGTTACAACACAATATAATGTGAAATAGCCGAAGAAGTTTGGCATAGTCCTGGCTTAATAAGGACTCACGACTGATTGGAGTGATCCGGTATTTTGATTTGATTTGTATAAAATCACCTGGGTGGTGGATTTTTAATATAGCTTTGTCACATAGATTGCCACATTATGGAATCATGGAAACACATTTTCAGTTTCACTGAAGCACAAGTTGCAGTTGTTTTAAAAGAATGGTCATTATTCCCAGAGTCAGAGCTCACCAATTTAGATTCAGTATGGAAGCAATACATGCAACTTAACAAAAAGAACATAAGGGCAGAATTACATGGAGCCACGTTAATAGAATATATAAAATTATTTTATATATTATTTTAATAAGTTTATGCATAATTAATCTCTTTTGTCTCATGCTAACTTGTTATACTCTGCCTTTGCCGAGATGTTATAAATATATATATTCTCTTCTTGTATAATGTTATAATCTATATGTTATACCTGTTCTCTGTATAAATTTGTTACACTGTTTCACTGTAAACCGGAGTGAAGGCATTCTGCTATATTTCGGTATAAAAAAGAATATAAATAAATAAATAAATATAAAATTACAAATCATTCCTCACAGATTACAGTTACAAAAGGAACCAATGCCGTTTAATAATAATGAAGAATTCACTAATACTTGGGTTGCGATACTCAATAAATGCTCATTAGATTTAATGTTATTGATATTGGGAAGAGTGAAAAAATGTGTCAGTGAGCTATCAACACAAATTCAATCAATTACTGAGAACATCAAGAAAGAATTAAATCAGATTTTGACACAATATTAAATGAATTTCAAACATCCTTGGATTAATTTCGAAGTACTATCAAAAATGATAAAATCAAAAAATTAAAAAGAGATCATAAATTAGAATGGGTGTACAATTTGATGAGGAGCAAATCCCAGAGCAAAAAATTTAGGTTTGCATTTTAATCTGATAATTCCAGTGGGTCAGATAACATAGAGGAAACTGAACAGATAGTATCAAGTGAAGTAAACACTCGTGGAAATTTTTAGAGGGATATCATACAAGACATGGAGTACACCGCGCACAGCGAGGCAGACCGCAAAGGACACAGTGGAGAACCATATGAACAATCCCGCACAACGCGTCAGTACTTCAAAAAGACATAGCAACAGAAACAACAGCTATAGTGAACCTGTCATCTACACAATTGACTTAGTTTCAAATGGAAGTGCTTAATCAAGGACTTTCATTTATACCCATGACCCGGCATTCTAAGTTTGACAGTAGAATTAGTATTCAACGTTTCATTCGAAAACTAAATCTTAAACTATATTTTTTCGAAATCAAGTGAATTCCATTGATATATCTGTAGTCTGCTCTTGATCTATTAGGCAACCCCTGGGTCCTATAGATCTGCATATTCAAACATTCCATCAGCTGGTATTGCAGGATTTGTCACTGTTTGAGTCAAATTGTATAAAGTGGCAACATAATTTAACATTCCAGCAGCGACAAGCCCTGGAATCCTTATCAAAAGCAGCAAATTTAATCATTAAACCCGCTGACAAGGGGAGAGTGGTGGTAATACAAGATAAACAGCAATATATTGATGCCATGAAGATGCATTTGAATGATACCAGCTATTATGTAAACTTGATGTAGATCCTACATAAGATCTTCAAAGCAAATGTTATGTATTGGAGTGGATTCTTGGGTACTGCGGTGATGGCCACTCCCACAGGGAGGAGCCCCATGAGGAACTGCAGTACTAGGCTAGACTCTATACATGCAGACATAGAGAATTTGTATTTATTATACAGCTCAGTGGTACTGCCCAGGGACTGCAGCAGTGAGGTAACCTAGTAGAAGTAGTCCAGGGGTCCTCAGCAGAGGAGACCAGTCCCATGCTCAGGTAGTTGGTAGGCTGCACAAGATAGTAGAGAAGTCCCGGATGCAGACTCGCAGCGCTGAAGCAGAAGGTGAGACAGACTAAGTTAGTTACTCACTGAAGTAGATAGCTGTATTGATGAAGATCCTGGCAGGCATAAGTAGTTGAACTGTAGGCACCAAGGTAGGGAGAGCAGGCCCTCGAGGAGCAAGTACCAGGTATTCTAGATAGGTACCTGAAAGAAGCTTAAGGGCCCCCGAGGAATGGGTACCCAGGTTAGAGATGAATAACCCCGAAGGGAAGCGGCAGAGCAGCTTAGACTGGAGCGAATCCAATCCTTGCTAACTCGGTTTGTTAGCAAACGAAGGGCAGATTAAATACCCGGATGTCGTGACGTCACTCGGAGGGGACGCCCCCGAGGTTCCTGCTATGACGTGGATAAAGACGTGGGTTACGTGCATGCGCGCGCCCTAGGAGGCCCTCAGGAAATCCATGGTGAACATCGTAGTCATTGCCGTTCCGAGGATGCCGGAGAGAGAGGCATGAAGACGCGGCAGCAGCCATCTTCCCAAGGCTTGGGGAGAGAGAAGGAAGAAAGGTGAGGCACAGAGGTCAAAGCCATCTGAGACCGACGGACGCAACAGCAAAATTGAAACAGTGGTACAAGATGCCACAGGTTTAATGGATAAAGAAAAAAGGTATTTACAGACATCACATTCGCGAATACCTATCATGTATTCCATTCCTAAAATACATAAAAATATTCAAAGACTCCTAGCCAAGATGGCGGTGTGAGAGGACACGCTGTGAAATCGCTCCTCACTGATTTTCATTTCCTCGATGAGATGCCCGCAAAAAGCAAAGGAAAGCTTCGGGTTTACCCCCCTGCACCCGAATTACATTCCACACAAAAGAGGATTGATTCCTTTGCTACCTCGATGTCGGTAGAGAAGGGGGGCAAATGCCCCACTGCAGCAAGCAGAAAAGGAGCTACCTTGCTGCCTGGGGATATCACTCTCAGCCCCCCTGACTGCAGGCCTCCTCCAGTGCCAGCGATGATGGTGAAGCCTCCCGAAGTGATGCAGGGAGATGACCTCATCACCCAGAAGGGAGGGGGATGCCAAGGGAGTGAAATCGTGCCGGCAGAACAGCTTTCCTCCAGCCCAGCTGAAACATCGGAGCCTGAAAGATCGGAGGGATCAATTACATCTATATCCCCAGTATTTTGTGTGGAGGAAGAAAAAAGGCTACGAGAAATCCAAACACTGGAGGCCAGAGGAATTCAAACTGCTCTATCAAGGGGTGAGTTATTCATACCACCCCCTAAACCAGAAGTAGTCACCCTGGATACCTTATGGGACTTGATGGTTGCAATTGGGAAATTAGTAAATGTATGTGAGACAAAGTATATCAATTTGGACACTGACATGCTGAATACTAAGCAAAACCAGGACAGACAAATAAATGAGATGGGAAAAAAGCTAACTGAGTTGGACTGCAAAGTTACACAAGTTCAAACGGTAAATGTGAATCTCATTAAAGATGTTGGACTACAGTCAAAAAGACTGGAATACCTTGAGAATTATTCTAAACATCTGAATTTGAAGTTTACTAATTTTCCCAGAGCTTTGGGGAAGAATACTCAAAGCACTTTGAAAAAGTACTTTAATGAATGTCTAAAGTTTGATGATGGTCAAATACCACTTGTTAATAAGGCTTTTTTTCTAACTAGATCCTTTAGAAAAGCTGGAGAAAATCGCTTGGAAGCTTTGGAAAACTTGACCCAATTTATTGAACGTTCTGATATTGAAGTTCTAGATAGACGTACCTTATTAGTCTCCTTCATTTCTGAGGGGGATGTTAGTAAGGTAATGCATAACTATTTCCTAAATATGGGTCTAGAATTTCATGGCCAAGCAGTAAAGATCTTCCCAGATTTATCAAGACCGACCCAGGTTAGAAGAAGGGAATTTCTGAACTTTAGACCTCAAGTTTTGGCTTTAGGATATACATTTGTTTTAAAATATCCATGTCATTGCTTAATAGGTTGTAAAGATGAGAAATTTGTGTTTTCAGCAATAGAACAATTTAAGTCCTTTTTGTAAGCCAGAAGTGTGAATAGTTCCATCACAATAGGCCAATAAGTCTGTTTGTTAAGAATACTGACAAAAACACTAGGCCAGTTGTTCCTGAAGGATTAGTATAATTTTGTACTCCTTTGTATTCCAGGCTAGGAGTCCCATATCAGTTTTCTTCGAATATAAGTATATATTGATTGTTTCAAGCTACTGTTTTCTTGTTATATGTGTTTTGTATGATACATGTCTTATTTACCTGGTGAAGTATGTGAATAATACTTTGTAAAAAAGCAATAAAATATGAATTGAAAAAAAAAATCAAAAACCTCCAGTTAGACCTACTGTGTCATTGAACAGTTCAGTATTTGAATCTCCGGCGACTTTTATTCATTTGTTTTTGCAACCTTTTGTGCAACAGGCAAGATCAATTATAAAGATATGGTGCATTTCTTGACCACACTACAATCACTGGAGATACAACAGTTTGGCTTGTTACCTGTATATAAATTCACTGTATACTAATATACCCCAATGAAGGGCTCTAAACATTGTTCAAAATAATTTACAGTTGAGATCAGGACCACTGTGGATATCATCCGACTTGTTGGCGGATTTGACAGAGATAGTTTTGTTTAACAATTATTTCCTGTTTAACCAACAGTTTTAACATCAGACACAAGGGATATCGATGGGGTCACCCATAGCTCCATCAGTAGCTAATCTGTATGTAGCCAATTTTAAAGAATAGATTATTTATAACTCGAGTTGGTGGTAGTACATAAAGGGGCGGATTTTCAGAGCCCTGCTCACCTAAATCCGCCCAAAACCGGGCGGATTTAGGCGAGCAGGGCCCTGCGCGCCAGTGAGCCTATTTTACATAGGCCTACCGGCGCGCGCAGAGCCCCGGGACTCGCGTAAGTCCCGGG
This sequence comes from Rhinatrema bivittatum, assembly GCF_901001135.1. NCBI lineage: Eukaryota > Metazoa > Chordata > Amphibia > Gymnophiona > Rhinatrematidae > Rhinatrema > Rhinatrema bivittatum. The sequence continues at coordinate 190,053 of NW_021820722.1, read as the reverse complement.
GTTCTCCGAGGGGGGCGTGTCAGGGGCGTGTCGGGCGGGCCCGGTCGTCGCGGCGTTTCGGGGGCGTGTCGGCAGCGTTTTGGGGGCGGGTACGGGGGCGTGGCTACGGCCCGGGGCGGTCCGGGGGCATGGCCGCGCCCTCCGTACCCACCCCCAGGTCGCGGCCCGGTGCGCAGGAGGCCCGCTCGCGCGCGGGGATTTACTTCTCCCTCCGGGAGGCGTAAATCCCCGGAGAAAGGTAAGGGGGGGGGGTGTAGACAGGGCCGGGCGGGTGGGTTAGGTAGAGGAAGGGAGGGGAAGGTGAGGGGAGGGCGTTAGAGGATTCCCTCCAAGGCCGCTCCGATTTCGGAGCGTCCTTGGAGGGAAAGGGGGTAGGCTGCGCGGCTCGGCGCGCGCCGGCTATACAAAATCGATAGCCTTGCGCGCGCCGATCCAGGTTTTTAGCAGATACGCGCGGCTCCGCGTGTATCTACTAAAATCCAGCGTACTTTTGTTTGCGCCTGGAGTACAAACAAAAGTAGGCCTATTCGCGGAGTCTGAAAATCCGCCCCAAAGGGTTGATTCCAGTTTATTGATGACATCTTTATGGTATGGACCAATTCGGAAGACTCATTGAAGGAATTTATTCAATGGATTAACACCAGAGATAGTCATCTTCAATTTACTGTACAGTATACCACTGATAATATTTTTTTTTTGATGTGAACGTTTCATTTAATAACTGTCAATTCTAGAGATGTGCAGCGGTAAGAACATTCGGTTCGGGCTTCATTTTCGGCCTGCTGCAGTAAATTTCATTTTTCCCATGGTTCGGGCTTTTTTTTTTTCGGGGGACCCTGATTTTCGGGTTAGCGCGTGCTAACTCCCGTTAGTGCATGCTAACATTTTAAAGTTATAGCACGCATTAATGAGAGTTAGTCCGTGCTAACCCGAAAAATGAATTTTTACTAAATTTTTGAAAAATTACAATTGTTTTTTGGGTCCTCCGAACCAGGATGAATTAGGCAATTTTGTTGAAATTGTATAATTTGTCCAAAACAAGTGCATATCCCTAGTCAATTCCATACTACAGTGCACTGCAAATCTACAGATAGGAATAACCTATTGAAATTTCATAGTCATGCATGGAGATTTAAAATTTGATTGCCGGTTAGCCAATTTTTTCCGATCAGGAGAATATGTTTTGATACATCAGAATTTGAACAACAGGCTATGATAATGAAAGATAGATTTTGCAAGCATGGATATCCCAATAAAGCTATAAGAAAGCATACAATTGGGCCAAATACAGTGACAGGCAACATCATGGAAGAAACATTCACATAAGACTTGTGTATTAAAGCAGATAACAGCAGTTGATCCTTCCATGGTTTATACTGCAAAATCTGTTGCCTGATGTTCAAATTCTGATGTATCAAAACATATTCTCCTGATCCAAAAAAATTGGCTAACCGGCAATCACATTTTAATACTCCATGAATGATGACTATGAAATTTCAATAGGTTCAATAGGTTATTCCTATCTGTAGATTTGTGGCACATATTAGCACTTCATGAAATTTTCAAAGATCCCCCTTTGATAGACATCACCAGAGTTTTTAACTTCTAGGATAAAATCATCCATGTGCAATTACAGGAAGAAAACACACTTCTATTAGTCCACTTGGACACTTTGAATGCAGACCAGGTAAATGGTGTCAATACACAATAATGGGCAAAGAATAGCAGGAACCCACTATGGAGTACAGGATTGTTAGGAAAACATATACCAATTTATTTCCATCAATATTATATATGCCATAGTCTGTCCATGTCTGAAACTCTATGTGGGGCGTACAACATGCCCAATAAGAGAGGTTCACAGAACACAAATCTCGGTTCAATATAGGTTCAACATTTATTAGAGGCCAGACATACTTTTACAGATTTGAGGTGGACTATCACTGAACAAATACAAAGGTCAATTAGAGGAGGTGACATCGAGGCTCATTTATATTATCGCAAAGCCTTTTGGATTTTTAATCTTGATATGTCGATACCGAAGGGCATGAATGAGGAATTGAATTTAGCATGAGTATTATTAATATACAAGTGAGAAGACATTTTTGTGTCAATTCATAGGAATTTGGTAGTAAGCATAGAGGTGATTTTTATCCTCTTTTCTCCCTGTTAGTCAGCCCAGAAGTCTCTGGTGACATATATAAAGGGTGTTGTCAGGGCCGGTGCAAGGGTATTAGGCGCCCTAGGCGAAACGTCAGCTATGCCGCCCCCCCCCCCCCCCCCCCCCCCCCCCCCCGCCTCCACACACAATTAACTTACTTTGTGCATTAATGAAAATAACGAAGTCTGTATTTATAACAGAACACTTATTTGACATTTTTATGCCATGTAAACCATTGAGATGATTTGTTTTATCGACGGTATAGAAACTCTTTTATAAATAAATAAATAAAAATAAATAAAATAAACATAAACCAAAGCTATACTTGTTGCTCAAACAAAAAAAGCAGACACATCACATAATATTAAATAATTAAATGGCAGTCAATCAAGAAAAATAAACTTAAAAAGCCATCTTTACTTACCCCCTCCAGCAGCTCTATTACTCCTCTTCCATGCAGGCTGTAGTACACACCAGAAGCAGCAGTAGAAGCTAAGCTCTATACTCATGGTCCTCTTCCTTAAGGCCCATGTCTCTCACACACACACCATATCAGTCATGCCCCCATGACCAGTTTCTGTCTCTCACACACCAATCATCTCCCAAACAGTCTTTGACAAACACACCAGTCACCTTCCTGAACAGTTTCTCTCATGCCATACACACACACACGCTTCTCACTCCCGTGTTCCACTTACATATATGGGCTTCTCACTCTCATAATCACTTTCTCTTTCTCACACACACTCACCAGTCTCTCACTCCCATGCTTGTTCTCTCCACATGCACAGGCTTCTCATTCCCATAATCACTTTCTTTCTCTCACACACATACACAAACACACACACCAGTCACCTGATCTCTCTCATGCATACACACACACAGGCTTCCCACTCCCATGTTCTCTTTCAGATATACAGGCTTCTCACTGCCATGCTGTATCTCACACACTCCCAGCTTTCTCACTCCCATGCTCACTCTTCACATGCACAGGCTTCTCATTCCCATAATCACTTTCTTTCTCTCTCTCACATACACACAAACACACACCAGTCACCTGTTCTGTCTTACATACACAGGCTTCTCCCTCCCATGCTGTGTCTCACACACACCCAGGTTCTCACTCCCATGCTCACTCTCTTCACATGCACAGACTTCTCATTCCCATAATCACTTTCTCTCTGTTACACACACACACACACACACACTCACACACACACCAGTCTCTCTCTCATTTCCATGCTCGCTCTCCAGGTGCACAGGCTTCTCATTCCCTGAATCACATTCTCTCTCTCTCACATTCACATACACACCAGTCACACCGTCACCTTACCAACCAGTCTCTCTCTCATACATGCACACACACACAGGCTTCCCACTCCCATGCTCTCTCTCACATAATCAGGCTTCTCACTCCCATGCTTTCTTTCACATACACCCCCACAACACCAGGCTTCTTACTCCCATGCTTTCTCACATACCCAGAGTTCTCACTTCCATGCTTTTTCTATCTTTCACACACACACATCAGTCACATCCCTGACTGTCTCACACATCAGTCATCTCCTTGAGCAGTCACTTTCATTGTCTTCACATATACACATACATCAGCTCTCTGACCAGTTTCTCTCAATCACACACACATGCTCTCGATCAAATACATTCTCTCACTTACACACAGGCTCTCAATCACACACAGGCAGGCTGGCTGCTTCTCTCTCTCACTTCCTCTCCCCCCCCTCCCAGCACAAATGGTAGCTGCAACAGCCTCCTCCTCCAGCCCCCGCAAGCCAAGAAGGAAGAACCCCATCGGCCGCGGGAGTCTCATGCTGCTGACTCCTTTCCCGATTATCAGCTGCTTCGATTGCTCGGGGCCCGATGCTGCTGTCGCCGCTATTTTTTTCATGCGGCACGGCTCTTTCTCCTTCCCGCGCATCACTTCCTGTTCCGGGTTGGGGGGGGGGGGGGCGGGAAGAAGAAAAGGGCAGCCGCGGATACCACAGCTTTTTTTTTTTTTTTTGCACCGCTGCCGTTCCCGCTGGGCTTGAACGTGCTGATAGCCCAGCGACAACGGCAGCAGGGAAGAAAGAGCAGCGGGAGAGACCGGGAGCACGCGAACCGCTGGGGGAGGTCAGATGGGTCTTTTGGGGCGGGCTGCCCGCAGCGGCTCTTTTATTTTTATCGGGGGAGCGGCGGCTTAATGCAGCTTTTTTAAATTTTACCCGGACAGTGGCTGAGTGCGGCTCTCTTAATTTTACCGGGGCAGTGCCGCCTCCGGGAAGCTGGCGCCCTAGGCGACCGCCTAGTTCGCCTAGTGCTTCCGCCGGCCCTGGGTGTTGTCATCAAACAAACACTGGTGAATTGCGGTGGCATTAAACATCAGTTGGAGTACTGGAAGGAAGGCATGAAGAAATACAGTTAACAACTATTGATTTCATGGAAAGGATCTTCCACATTTAAGATAATCGGACATCAACTGAGGAAGGACTTTTGGTCTGTAACGTGGTCACATTGGGGAGGGCAGTAAGCATTTTTTTTTGTTTTTCAACTATGCCATATAGAGAAAGCCATTCAGTGGAAAGTTTGAGTTGAAATTGAAATTTCATGCCATTGACTATTTATTTATTTATTTATTTATTTATTTATTTATGTATGTATTTATGAGCTTTTAATATACCGACATTCGTAGGGCACATCACACCGGTTTACAATTAACTCAAAGAAGGGAAAGCTACATTTAATGGGGGTAGGGGAGCAGGCGAGGAAAGAGAGAAGAAGGGCTGGAAAAGAGAGGCTTAGTAAGATACTGAAACAAAGATAAGAAAAGAAAGTGGAGAGGAACCATCATTAAAAAAAAAAAAAAACTTAATATATTTACATCATGGGAGGGTATATAAAGAACTGGACTGTATATATAAAAGTAATGTAGGGTGAATTCTGCAAATCAGGGCAGGCAATGTCTAGGTTTGGTTACAGTCTGGGTAGGCCTGTTTGAACAGCCATGTCTTGATGCCTTTCTTAAAGTTGCGTAGGGATGGTTCGAGACGGAGATCGGTGGGGAGGGAGTTCCAGAGGGTGGGGCCAGCAATGGAGAAGGCTCTTTCTCTGGTAAGGGTAAGGTGTGCAGTTTTAAGGGATGGGGTGTGTAGGGTCCCTGCAAGGGAGGTTCTGGTGGGGCGGTTGATTTGGAAATCATTTAGGGAATACTTAAAAAAGAAAAAAAAATTGCTGCCAGTTTTTTATGTATTTCAGTGTGATTCATAACATAGTGGAAGGAGTTGGCAGTTAATGATTACAGGAACAAAAAATTCATTGCCATGGGGCAAGCACAAGAATGTGAAACCAACAACCCCTTCTTTATAAAATTAAAAAATTGTAGTGATTTGCTGAATATTGGCTGCAATTTTGAAACAGTGTTTAAATAAATCGGCAGAGGCAGCAAGTAACTGGTTACAACAAAATATAATGTGAAATAGCCAAAGAGGTTTAGTATAGTCCTGGTTTAATAAGGACTCACGGGTGATTGAAGTGGCCCGGTATTTTGTTTTGATTTAATAAACAAGTTAGGCACATGAGTAAGGTGTTTCAAAGATAAAAGTTTATTGTTCACCTTGTTCAAGGATAATTAATTGTCACCAGATATATTTTCTTCTTATATCAATAGCACTTCAATAAATTATTTCCAAATTGATTTGTGTGTATGGTCCCTTAGCTTTTTCCCATGGGTTCCCTCTCTTCCTGTGTAGAATATAAAGCTGTCCAGGATGCAATGGAATGGATACTCTTATGCCTTTTGAATCTCCTCTTTTCAAATATCTCTGGTTCATAGCTTGACTCTGAAATCTCAGCACTTCTCCTTTTCTGTTTTTCCTTGACAGAAACTCCTGTAGGGAACTCAGGTTTCTCCTCTTTCCTGCAAATGGTATCCTTCCACACTTTCATCCTCCTCCTATTAGTCACTGAGATCCTTTGGACAAAAAGATCCAAAATTAATGTAAAAAAATAAAATAATTCTTCTTCCCCACTTCTCTCTTATCGGCAGGAAGGTTGGACAGAAACTTCCTCCCAAATAAAATGACCAAACACAAAAGTACAAAAGCCTAAGATCCATTTCCTATACATAGGATGTGGGTTAGAAGGTGGTTTTCTCACTAATTACTCAGCATAGGGTTACAGCCAATACTGTGTAAGGATATGGGGACTACAAAAAAACATAGACACATAGGGGCAGATTTTCAAAGTGTTACGCACTTAACTTACATGCAGAACCCTGAGAAAGTGCCCCTGCGCATGCTGAGCCTATTTTGCATAGGCTCGGCGATGCGAGCAAGCCCCGGGACACGCATATGTCCCGGGGCTTTGAAAAAGGGGCGGGGTGCCGGTCCAGGGTGGTCTGGGGGCGGGACCGAGGCCTCCAGCACGGCGGCCTTGCTGGAGGATCACATGCCGGCAGCCGGCCGGCACGCGCCAGAGGCAGGTGTAAATAAGACAACAAAGGTAGGGGGGATTTAGGTAGGGCTGGGGCGCGAGTTAGATAGGGGAAGGGAGGGGAAGGTGGGGGGGAACAGGGAAAGCCATCAGGGCTCCCCTGGGACTTGGCGCGCCCAAGATGCACAAGTGTACACCCCCTTGTGCATGCTGACCCCGGATTTTATAACATGTGAGCGGCTGCACACGCATGTTATTAAATAGGGCGTAGATTTGTACGCGCCGGGTTATGCAAACAAATCTATGCCCACGCGCATGTTAGAAAATCTGGCCCATAGAATACTTCAGCAAAGACCAAATTGCCCCATATAGGTCCCTGGTGTGACCTCACTTGGAATCTGCATACATTTCTGAAGATCACAGCTACAAAAGTATATAAACAGGATGGAGTTGTTCTAGAGGGAGACTACTAAAATGGTCAGTGGACTTTGTTCTAAAGCATATGAGGATAGAATTAAATATATTTACATGTACACCCTGGAGGAAAGGCAATATAGGGGAGATATGATAGAGAAATTCAAATATCTTAAAATTTTCTATGTACAGGAAGTGAGCATTTTACAATAGAATGGAAGCTCAAGAACAAGGGGTCATGAGATGAGGTTGGACAAAATGGTCAGTTTTCCCAATGGAGAAAGGTAAATAGTGGAGTGTTCCAAGGATCTCTACTCTGACCAGTGTTATTGAACTCAGTGATTCTCTTAACCTGAACTATGTGAACTCTGACCAGTCATGGTTTTCAGTATATCCATAATGAATAAGCACAAGATAAATTTACATGCAGTGGAGACAGTACATGCAACTGTATCTCATGCATATTCATTGTGGTTATCCTAAAAATCAGACTTGCTGGGGGGTCCTCTAGGACAGGTTTGGGAATCTCAACTTATTCATTAATGATCTGGAAAAGTGAGCAATGAGCAGAGAGATCAAATTTGCAATTGAAAAAAATATTCAAAATAGTTAAAACACAATTAGACTGTGAGAAACTGAAAAAGGTCCTTGCAAGACCAGTAAAATGGGTATTTCTAATGGCAGATATGATTCAATGTAGACAAATGCAAAATGATGCACATAGGAAACAATGATCCATAATTTAAGTACACAATACATGTACAGAGTCCATTCATTCATTTCATAGTTTGCAGTTTGTTTTATTTCTTCATTGGTTTACCATTATAATTAACGTAGGAAGCAATGCAGCCTATTTTGGGCTCCCAAATTGAACTTTTCTGATTGTTTCTAATGGAACTCTGGGTAGACATCATAAGAATAAAGGTATACTAATGAATCAAGAGTAAGTTAACATGGCAACAACAGTGGCAATTTGATATTAACCTCAGTTTAAACAAAGGTAAAGCAGTACTCATAGTCTTTCTGACTTAAGTGTTGCTTTTGATAGTGGTGTTGAGCGGAGTGCCGCAAGGGTCGGTGTTGGGACCGGTCCTGTTCAACATCTTTGTGAGCAACATTGCAGACAGGATAGAAGGTAAGATTTGTCTTTTTGCGGATAACACTAAGATCTGCAACAGAGTGGACACGCCGGAAGGAGTGGAGAGAATGAGACGGGATTTAAGGAAACTGGAAGAGTGGTCAAAGATATGGCAGCTGAGATTCAATGCCAAGAAGTGCAGAGTCATGCATATGGGGTGTGGAAATCCGAATGAACTGTATTTGATGGGGGGAGAAGGCTGAAGTGCACAGGGCAGGAGAGAGACCTTGAAGTCGGTGAAACAATGTGACAAGGTGATAGCTAAAGCCAGAAGAATGCTGGGCTGCATAGAGAGAGGAATATCGAGTAAGAAAAGGGAAGTGATTATCCCCTTGTACAGGTCCTTGGTGAGGCCTCACCTGGAGTACTGTTTCAGTTCTGAAGACTGTATCTCTGAAGGGATAGAGACAGGATGGAGGTGGTCAAAGAAGGGCGACCAAAAAGATGGAGGGTCTTCATCAAATGACTTATGAGGAGAGATTGAAGAATCTAAATATGTACACCCTGGAGGAAAGGAGGAGCAGGGGTGATATGATACAGACTTTCAGATACTTGAAAGGTGTTAATGATCCAAAGACAACGACAAACTTTTTCCGTTGCAAAAAGTCAGCAGAACCAGGGGTCACAATTTAAAACTCCAGGGAGGAAGACTCAGAACCAATGTCAGAAAGTATTTCTTCATGGAGAGGGTGGTGGATGCCTGGAATGCCCTTCCAGAGGAAGTGGTGAAGACCAAAACTGTGAAGGATTTCAAAGGGGCGTGGGATAAATACCATGGATCAATAAAGTCTAGAGGATGTAAATGAAGAGAAGAGGCATGGGACTGGCTTGCGGGAATGACGGCTACTACCTGGAGATGAATATCCTTATTCAATAAACATACACACGGTTAATGTGACTCCAACATTGCTCTATGCTTCAATGGGAAGAGGAAATGTGGAAAAAAGGATTTGCATCCACATAAAAGCAGGGGAATAGCTTGCTTGTTATGGCGGTTACTACCCCAAACCAAAAATGCCTGATACTTCACTTTCAATGCATATCCAGCAAGGCTCTCTGCTTCAACCACAGGGGGGATGAAGAAAATATGGTTTATATTCTGACATCTACCAACAAGGACTGAATTACATAGTCTGGGTAAAACAAATAAGCATGGGTGTAGCTTGCTTGTTACGGTGGTTACTATCCCAAATCAAGCCTGATACTTCACTTAGAATACTTATCCAGCGCAGCCCACTGCTTCAACGGCAGGGGGAATGAAAGGAGGATTTATATTCAAACAACCAACAGACTGAATTCACAGGCTGGATAAACAAGCATGGGAGAAGCTGGCTTATTACAGCGGTTACTACCCCGAACCAATTAGCTGGATACTTCACTCAGTTGCAGCTCCAGCACTGCTATCTACGATAGTGGGGGTGGAAGGGGAATAGAACCAAAAAAGTTATTTAAAGGGACAAGAGTAACAGAAAAGTATGAAAAAAAAAGTGTGAAAGCTTGCTGGGCAGACTGGATGGACCATTTGGTCTTGTTCTGCGGTCATTTCTACTCATTTAAGAGTACCATCAGGTACTCTTAAATCGTCTTTTTGATATAGGAATCAAAGATCATGCATTTCATTGGTTCAAGTCATTTTTAGATGAAATATCTTATCAAGTTGTCTGGAAAAATGTCACCTCCAGTCCAAAAACTGTTACTTGTGAAATTCCTCAAGGTTCAGTTTTATCATCCATACTTTTTTTTTTATTTTTTTAATTTATTGTTTATTAAATTTCTTAAACATTTTACAATGAATAGAGAAAAAAGAAAATTTAAGTTGCAATCATATTATCAATATACATATAACTTCAAAGGAAAATATTACATGTACTCCTAAATAAAGTCCACATTATGGGAGGCTATAGCAATAACAAATAAGAAATTTTTCATTCAAACATGAAGTAATGCGGAGTAATTATCTAAATGACCAGGATTTTTTAAATCTGTTGTGATAACATCTCATCCTTCTTTATCATTTAGGAAAATTTCTAGGTGTGTTGGCTCAAGGAATACAAATTTATTTTTATTAAACATAACTATACAACGACAAGGAAACTTGAGAAAGAATATAGCTCCAAGTGCTAATACTCTCTCTTTTAAAGCAAGAAACATTTTTCTTCTCATCTGTGTATTCTTAGAGATGTCAGGAAAGACCTGGATAGTCTGCACACAAAACTTAAATACCTTATTTCTAAAGTACTTTTGTAGGACTAAGTTTTTTTCCTGCTCCAAGCCAAAGACAACAATCAATGTTGCTCTGGTTTGTATATCGTCAACTGACGCCTCTAAGAAAGATGTTAAGTTAGGACTCTGTTCAGATAACATGTCTATACCCACCTCTGGTGCCACAGCTACTCTTTTTTGGGTTGAGAGATAATAAATCTTAGAGATTAACAGATCTTTAGTTATTCCTAAAATCTCTCTAATATATTTCTTAAATAGTTCTTCCGCCGACAAGAGTCTTGTTATTGGAAAATTCAAAAAACGTAAGTTCTTAACTCTCAAACTATTTTCTAAATTTTCCATTTGTTTGTAAATAATCATAGAGTCCTTCATAAATGTGGCCCCAGCACTTTGAAGAGATGAAATTTGAGATATTGGGGTAACATTTGTAGCTTCCAGTACTTCAATTCGTTTACCTTGTTCCTCTATCACCTTCTTAACCTTTGTAAGATTAATAGTGGATTGAGCTATGAATTGGGATAATTTCCCTTCCATGTTTTTCACAACCCTCCAAACATCCAGCAGAGTAATATTTTCAGGTTCTGATGTTAATCCCTGTTCACTTTCCCCTGGGATCTCTCCTTCTTCCACCTTATCTCCTGTCATATTTACTGCTGATGCACCTGATATTATTGTCTCTATTAAGCACGGGTTAGCTTGAATCCTGCTACACCCATCACTTTCTAGAGATTCATTTGGAGCTAGGTCATGGGCAGGACTAGCAGATGCACCCAATGAAGATGACAAATCAAACATTGTCTCCTTAGAGACTGGACTCACCCTTCTCACATGCGAGTCCATCGGTCCTCTCACCTCTTTCGGTACCGGTGTGGAGGCTACGATCTTTAATTTTCGCTTTTTCCCCATCACAGGCTCGGGAACTGAGGCTGAAGAAAAAAATCTCCCAGGGGCGCGCCCCTTTGGCGCGCGGCTTCGGCGCACCGGCGGCTGCGTGCCGCTGCTCGCAGCTTTTATCGAGCAGCCCTTCACTTCCGGTTTCACAAAAAAGGAAGGGGGAGGGATTCTCTGCAGCTGATCACTCAGTCCTCTCACCCGGACGCCGAATGGCGCAATGTCTCCACGGTAGGCCTCCGATGTTCTCTTGCTGCTCGCAGCTTTTATCGAGCAGCCCTTCACTTCCGGTTTCCCAAAAAAGGAAGGGGGAGGGATTCTCTGCAGCTGATCACTCAGTCCTCTCACCCGGACGCCGAACAGCGCGATGTCTCCACGGTAGGCCTCCCTATCATCCATACTTTTTAAATCTCTACCTTGCTCTGCTATCTACCTTAATTCAAAGCCTTAGTTTTATATTATATATTTATGCTGACAATATACAAGTGGTTGCTTCAATCAATTTGAATATCCTCAACCATTTAACTGATTTCAATGCTTACTTCACCAAGATAGCCCATTGGTTAAAAAGAACTGAGTGTTTGTATTGAAACCCCCCCCCAAAAAAAACAAAACAAAACAAAAAAAAACCAAAAAGTAGCCAGAAGCTGGAAATAAACTAGGAGCAGTGTATACCTAAGTAAAAAAGTTGAATAGCTCAGCTCAGTTACTCACCTTGGAAAGGTGTTGAGGTAGTGTGATTGGGTTTGAATAGGGACCAACATTTGTTAATCAAGAGAGCAGTGAGTCACTCAGGCTGACTAACTAAGTGTTAAGGTTGTGTGTTTGATGTGAATAGGTACTATTCTTTGTTAATCAGCACAGCAGTAAGTAACTCAGGAAAACTAACTGAAGTGTACATCTCCTAAGGGATTGTTTTGCACTAATTTACCTTAGAAGCACATTATAAATTAGAAGGGAAGAGCTCAGTAACTCACATTCCAGTGGGAACACTGAGAGGAGAGGATCACCTTGCTGGTGGCTGAAAGGAATCAGTAAGTTTTTGCTTGGGACATTGTCTTTTTTAAAAGTATTGGGGCAAAGTTAACTGTTTGGGAAAATTATTTAGTGTGTTTGTCTGTTTGTGCCTTTAATAGTCAGAAAGGCAGTGAATAAACAAGTTAGACTGTATTTTTAAAAAGTCAGTCAATAAGGTAGCAGTAAGTAGGCAGTGAATAAACAAGTTAGACTGTTTGTATTTTTAAATAGTCAGTCAATAAAGTAGCAGTAGGTAGTGTGTTTATTTTTAAAAGTCTGCAGAACTGAGTGTTCTCCAGACTTTTAAAGAACTGAGTGTTTGTATTTAATACTAACTGAGTGTTTGTATTGAAAAAAAAAACATACAAAAAAACAAACCCAAAAAAAGTAGCCAGAAGCTAGAAATAAGCTAGGAGCAGTGTATACCTAGGTAAAAAAGTTAAATACTTCAGCTCAGTTACTCACCTTGGAAAGGTGTTGAGGTAGTGTGATTGGGTTTGAATAGGGACCAACATTTGTTAATCAAAAGAGCAGTGAGTCACTCAGGCTGACTGAAGTTAGACTGCTTCTCAGACTGCTTCTCAGACCTTGCCTTGGTATTGAGGTCTATGCTCTGTTCCTATGTTGATGTTCCTGGTTCCGTGCTTCGTCCCGCTTCTGCTTCTTCCTGTGGATTGATTCTTGGACCCCTGACTTCGGACCGGTGGTGGTGTATTCTGGTATTGACTTGGACTGGCTCTGGACCCTTCTCCTTCTCTGCTCCTGGATCGGCTTCGGACCAATCTCCCGTCTGCTTCTGTACCAGCTTTTGACCCTCCTCTGGACTTCGACCCTTGGACTGGACTAGGACTACTCTTCTGCTATACTCCTGGACTTCTCACGACCTGCTGGAGGCGCCAGCCATCTGGAACCCACGACCTGCAGGAGGTGCCTGCATCCAGACCGTCTTCATTTTTCAGGAGTCTCCTAAGTCCCAGCGGCCGTGCCCCTACGGGGGGGTTCACGAACTTCCAGGGTGAAGTCTTCAGTTCTGCTTCTCCTACAGGCCTTGCCATCCGACGGTAGAAGCTAGAGATGTGAATCGTGTCCTCGATCGTCTTAACGATCGATTTCGGCTGGGAGGGGGAGGGAATCGTATTGTTGCTGTTTTGGTGTTTAAAGTATTGTGAAAATCGTGAAAATCGTGAGCCGGCACACTAAAACCCTCTAAAACCCACCCCCGACCCTTTAAATTAAATCCCCCACCCTCCTGAACCCCCCCCCAAATGCCTTAAATTACCTGGGGGTCCAACGGCGGTCCGGAACGGCAGCGGTCCGGAACGGCCTCCTGCAATTGAATCGTGTTGTCTTCAGCCGGCGCAATTTTTCAAAATGGCGGCGCAAAATGGCAGCGGCCATAGACCAACACGATTCGACTGCAGGAGGTCGTTCCGGACCCCTGCTGGACTTTTGGCAAGTCTTGGGGGGGTCAGGAGGCCCCCCCAAGCTGGCCAAAAGTCCCTGGGGGTCCAGCGGGGGTCCGGAAAACGATCTCCTGCCGCGAATCGTTTTCCGTACGGAAAATGGCGCCGGCAGGAGATCGACTGCAGGAGGTCATTCAGCCGGGGTCCGGAACCCCCGCTGAACGACCTCCTGCAGTTGATCTCCTGCCGGCGCCATTTTCCGTACGGAAAACGATTCGCGGCAGGAGATCGTTTTCCGGACCCCCGCTGGACCCCCAGGGACTTTTGGCCAGCTTGGGGGGCCTCCTGACCCCCACAAGACTTGCCAAAAGTCCAGCGGGGGTCCGGAACGACCTCCTGCAGTCGAATCGTGTTGGTCTATGGCCGCTGCCATTTTGCGCCGCCATTTTGAAAAATGGCGCCGGCTGAAGACAACACGATTCAATTGCAGGAGGCCGTTCCAGACCACTGCCGTTCCGGACCGCCGCTGGATCCCCAGGTAATTTAAGGCATTTGGGGGGGGGGGTTCGGGAGGGTGGGGGATTTAATTTAAAGGGTCGGGGTGGGTTTTAGGGGGTTTTAGTGTGCCGGTTTTCCTGCCCTCCCCCTTCCCCCGATTTACGATTTTTTGACAATAAATCGGGGGAATTGGTATTGTATCGTGGCCCTAATGATTTTTGATGATTTAAAATATATCGGACGATATTTTAAATCGTCAAAAAATGATTCACATCCCTAGTAGAAGCCGACAAGGGTTAACTTCCTTCTCGGTAATGCTGACTGTACTTCGGAACATGGGTCTACTCTCCAGTTCGTAACAAACTGCATCATCACTCGAAATCCAATCATAAAAAAAAATGAACCCAGCTTAACACCCTATTGACTCCATTCCCATAACGATGATAAAAAATATTGAACCTTCAATAACTAAAATTTTAACTGACATTATAAACCTATCCCTCACTGAAGGAAACTACCCAGAATGTCTAAAATTGGCAATTATTAAACCCATTCTGAAAAAGAACAACCTTGATCCAGAAAATCCACTGAACTACCATCCTATATCAAAACTACCCTTCATTGCCAAAATTATTGAGAAAATCGTACATTCCCATCTCAGCAACCACCTTGAAGAAAACAACAACCTACCTTCCACACAATTTGGCTTCAGAAAACAACTGAACATGGATACACTATTACTGTCTTTGAATGACACAGTACTCAAAGGTTTTGTAAACGGCCACAGCTACCTTCTGGTACTACTCGAACTATCAGCAGCCTTTGACATGGTAAACCACTCTATTATGATTGAACGACTATCTGAAATTGGTGCAAAAGAAAAAACCCTACAATGGTTCACATCATATCTCTCACAAAGAACATACCAAGTATGGATCAATGACACCCTTTCAAAAAAAAATAAATCTTGACACTGGAGTCCCCCAAAGTTCCGCGCTATCAGCGACTCTCTTCAACATTTATCTCCTTCTGATCTGCCACCTCCTATCAAACCTTAACTTGACCCACTTCTTATACGTGGATGACATTCAAATACTAATCCCAAAAATCAATTCATTGGAAGAAACCTACAAAAAAACATCCACCTACCTAAACAAAATAAAGCAACTACCATCCAACTTGAAACTAATACTAAACTTTGATAAGACCGAAATAATCATACTGGATAGAAAGAACAACTTTCCTCAATCACCTCCACTCAACTTAATAAACCAAAAAGTGGATCACTCCAGTCAATCATGCACGCAACCTTGGAGTCATAATTGACAAAGAACTCTCCTTCAAAAATCACATCACAGCTAAAATCAAAGATGGTTATCACAAACTCCTAACATTTTGTCAATTAAAACTTTCCTCTCCCCCAATGACTTCAGATCAGTCCTTCAACTTCTCATATTCTCCAACCTGGACTACTGTAATTCCCTATTATTCAACTTACCTCTTAATACAATCCGCCCACTACAGATCATACAAAATGCAACTGCAAGAATACTCACTGGATCTAAAAAACATGTATTTATTTATTTTATTTATTTAAAGGCTTTTATATACCGATGTTCATGCACTGGTACATATCACGTCAGTTTACATAGAACCAAAGTTGGAAATTACATCGAACAAGAGGTTACAAATAACAGGGCTAACTTTGTAAGAACTTATAGATAAAGCTGAGAATGACTTAAAATTATTACAAAAAACAAATAGCAAATAACAATCAAACTCGGATTTACGACAGACTTATTAAGCATGGGTGCATATTAAAGTCCAATTAACAGGAGAATTTATGGTTACGGCATCAGATATCTGGCGTGGAGTATGGAATGCATGAGTCAATCCCTAAGGGAGAGACCTTTAAGTGAAGGCTTAAATATGATCACATCACTCCCACACTTATATCTCTACACTGGCTCCCTATAAAATTTAGGATCAAATATAAAATTCTATCCATACTACATAAAACAATCTATGAAAAACAAACAAACTGGCTTAGTTCATACATAAAATTGCATGCTCCAAACAGAAACCTCAGATCAGCAAATAAAGGACTATTAAAGATTCCTCCTTCTCGATCCAAACAACTCACCTCAACTCAAAAGAGAACAATCTCACTTGGAAGCCCCAAACTCTGGAAGACCCTCCCAATAGAACTAAGAATACAAGAAAATTTAAAAACTTTCAAAATAGAGCTAAAAACATGGCTGTTTACCAAAGCCTACCAACTCACCCACTGACTCAAAAATCCACTCCCATCGTATAACGCTAGGAAAACAGATAGACCCAAGAAACTTATGATTATTACTCAGTTCTGTAATATGTTTTGGTTAATCTACAAACCTAGTTCATAAATGATATCTTCTATGTTAGCAACCATATGAACCGTTTTTGGAAACACTGTTAAACATCGTAACTTTGTAAACTATTGTGATGGCGAAACCGAACGACGGTATATAAAAATCGATAAATAAATAAATACAAAATGGTGCCCTCTGCCATCGGCCTCTTCCTTGCATCAGGTCTGCATCTGGGCCAAGGCCCAGGCATTGAAACCTGGCCTTTGGCCTGGATCGAGGCTTAGGCATCAGCATCTGGTCTCCCAACTGGGTCCCGGCATAGGGCCAGGACCCCAGCCTTGGCTTAGACCTATGCCAATATGTCAGAGCCTAGTGTCAAACCCAGCTTCCTGATCAAGCTCCTGAAATGGGCTAGGGCCCCAGGCTTTGTCCTAGACCTAAGCTGAGGCATTGGTATCCAGCCTCTGAGCCAGGTCCGAGCATCAGTTCCTAGACTGGGTCCCTATCTCTGGCCTAGGTTTGGGCCACAGCAGTGGATCCATGATGGGCAAAGCAGGTTGTTTCCTGACCCTGGCAAAATATGTTGGGACTGGGCCTTTGATCGGGTCTCTGTCAAGGCCCTAGCATCAATCTAAGGGCTAGGCTGAGACCCCAGGATCACGATCAGATGTAGGCCACTGTCCCTGTTTTGGGCATTAGCCTATTCCCTAAGTGAGGCCCCGGCCTTGGGCCTGGGACTATCTAATGTCCCTATCATGTAGAGCAGAGGTAGACACCTCTGGTCCTGGAGTGTCACAAACATATCTGGTTTTCAGGATATCTGCAATGAATATGCATGAGGTATATTTGCATGCACTACCTCCACAGTAGACATACTTCATTCATATTTATTATAGATGCCATGAATACCAGACCTGTTTGTGGCACTCCATGACTGGAGTTGTCTACCTCTGATGTAAAGCTTTAAAGATTAGCCGAGACTTGAAAATAAATTTAAATTCCAGGGTAGCTGTTTTAAAACAGGGCAGATATGATCACAGCATCTATAATGTAAACCGAAGTGATAATTAATCTTGTTAATTGAACCTCGCTATATAAAAGTTATAAATAAATAAATAAATAAATAACTGACAGAACTCTAGCAGCCATGTTTTAAATTAGCTGTGGTTTCCCTATAATCTTTCTAGAATGCCTCAAGATTATTCTGCTGCAATAATCTAATCTAGACATGTCTGAAATATACTAATCAGTGTGTGGCCATCCAAAATAATACTCAACATATGGATATGTAAACAAGAGGATCTAGTAAAAGCTTAAATCTTAGGAGAAGTAGATCAGAAATTAAAAAGACTCCTAAACTCTTCACTTAGGGGTAGATTTTCAAAAACGGCGCGTTCGTGTACTTTTGTTGGCGCTCCAGGCGCAAACAAAAGTACGCGGGATTTTAGAAGATACGCGCGTAGCCGCGCGTGTCCGCTAAAATCCTGGATCGGCGCGCGCAAGGCTACCTATTCCGTGTAGCCGGAGGGAATTCGCTAACGCCCTCCCCTCACCTTCCCCTTCCTTCCTCTACCTAACCCACCCCCCCGGCCCTGTCTAAACCCCCCCTACCTTTGTTGGGGGATTTACGCCTCCCAGAGGGAGAAGTAAATCCCCGCGCACCAGCGGGCTGCTGGCGCGCCTAGACGCAACCCGGGGGCGGTTCCGGAGGGCACGGCCACGCCCCTGGACCGCCCGGGCCGAAACCACGCCCCTGGGCCCGCCCCCAAAATGCCGCATCCCGCCCCTAAAACGGCGCGCCGCTCGGCCCCGCCCCCGACACGCCCCGACACGCCCCCCTCGGAAAACCCTGGGATTTACGCGAGTCCCGGGGCTCTGCGCGCGCCGGTAGGCCTATTGAACATAGGCGCACCGGCGATCAGGGCTCTTAAAATCCGCCCCTTAGTCTTTAATGACAAGCCTCATTTTATCTTATAACAAAATGGGACTGGGCAACTGTGAATTAATGACTGTGTGGATCTTGTGCAATAAACTTATGCTGAAGCCAAAAAAACCTCAGATATTTTTAGGTTTAGCATGAGTTTATTGCACAAGATCCACACAGTCATTAACCCCTAGATCATCAAAATGCTATAATTTTGCATAGCTAATGCCCGTGATAAGTAAAAGGGATGTGTTTATGATAATTTTAGAATTACCACCCCGCATAGGTAGTGTATCGCAGGGTACGTTAACATTTTTGCACTGTTGTGATATTTGAATTTTGCTACTTGTGAAGTGCTGAGAGAGAAAGACTCTTTACAATGCCTTCATAATAGTCAACTATTTATATCACTATAGGAGGCCTAGCTACCAGCTAATAAATCAAGGTGATTTTGGTGGTGGTTTAGGGTTTTTGGCCAGTTTGACATGCAGAGTGAGACGTACGAATAGCACAGTACACTTCAGTGGAGATTTTACATCACTAGGGCGAGAGAACATTATAGAAAATTCATCTTTGTGAGACTTTCCTCAGTTCAAATGATGTCAAATCTTCACTGAGGTGTACTGTGCTGTTCATATGTCTCACTCTGCATGTCAAACTGGTCCCCAAAAATAAACCATCACCAAAATCTCACCTCAAGTTATTGGTTGGCAATCCTATAGTGATATAAATATTTGAATACTCTGAAGACCCCTCCCCCCCCCGAGACTCTCTCTCTCTCTCTCTCTCTCTCCACTCCTCTCCCTTCTGCCCACCCATAAATGGCCAAAATGCAATTCACAATCTTTATTGCAAATTGTGTTACGGATATTTCAGGCATATCACACAACTTAATGCCAGGAAAAAAGGTGTAGTTATTTCCGACATTAAAAATGTGCGATAACATGCAATACACTATCGCACTGTGCGATAAGGCCCCTCATTTTCATTAATCCCACCCAAAACCCTCTCCAATCCTCCCCTTTAAAAAACTTGCAATTGTGCTATGCAGTACCATTACTATCATATGCATTAAGGCATAAACGTGTTATTGTGGGTGTTAACGCCATAACGCATTTTGATAAATGACCATATAAGTTTCTTAAATGTAACTCCCTCATTCTGATTTAGCACAAAATACAACTATTCATTATTAACAAATGTGTAGACATTTAGTCCAAGTCTAATCATATTAGTAAGTGGCCTCAGATACAAGCTAAAAAGTGAAGGTGGATGAATCCCTGAGGAACTTAAGAAGAGAAGTTTTGCCATACTGGATCAGACAAATGGTTCACTAAGCCCAGGATCCTGTTTCTAACAGTTGCCAATCCAGGATACAAGTACCTGACAGGATCCCAAAATGTTGATAGATTCCATGCTTCTTATCCCAATGCTAAGTAATGGATTTCCCCATGTCCACCTTAATGGTTTATGGACTTTTCTTCCAGGAATTAATTCAAACTATTTTATTTTATTTTTTAATTATTTATTTATGTTATTTTCATTTCACACGTACAGGAAAACATAAACAATTCAGATCATAACAAATACATCGATAATTCTCAAAAGTAATTTCAATTAAGAAATCCATCTTAAATTGTGCATCTGAACTCCTAAAACAAAATATCAACATTCATTAGGACAAAAAAAAAGGCTGATTTAGGAACTAAAGTAACATATGGAGATATTTATCTGAAAATATAATAATAAGTAAACCATAACCTTGTCAATTGGACTACTTACATACGTATGCCCTGTTAAGTTACTCACTATTTGGTATTACATTTGAAGGAGATGACTCTGCTATAGGTACTACTGCTGAAACCATAGATTGTTGGGCCTCTATGAATTGCTGAATCTGATGTATCTGAAAAAATACATATGCATGTTCTCCCTTCTTTACTTCACACCTACAAGGATACCATAAAAAGAATGTAAATACCAGTGAAATAATCTGTTGCCATAAGGCTAGAAATTCTCTTCGCCTGGTTCTAGTGACTGGCGCTGGATCCGGATACAATTTTACTACTTGGCCATAAAAGCTTGTAGGAAATTTCTTAAAATATGTTTTCATTATACTATTTATATCTTTAGTTGTTATAAATGATACAATCAGTGTATTCCTATGCAGGACATCTAAATTTGAATCTTCTAAGAAATTGGTAAGATCTACATGTACTGGGGGTCTCTGTGTTAGGAAATAGCATGTATTAATTGGAGGAATTTCTTCCTCAGAAATTAATAATATTTCTCTAAAATACTTTTTTAGAGAAATAAATGGAATTTCCCTTAGGACCTGAGGAAAATTAGTTATCCTTACATTTAGTTGTCGTGCACGGTTCTCTAATATCTCCAAGCGCCTTGCACTAGCCATCTGATCTTTAATTAGACAAACATTAACTTTCTGCAAAGATTGTATATCTTTTACATTCTCGTTTACTCTATGTAATAATTCATTACTTTGATTTTGGACAGTCACTAATTTTCCTTGAAAATCTGAGGACACACAATCAATCTTTCCTTCCAATCTAGCCACAGCTGTACTTAAGTTGTTAACTGCTTGCCATATTGCTTCAAGCGTTACCTTTCCAGACAAAGGTGGAATTTGCAGGAGTTCATTTTCTTTATGGACAGATGTTCCCTCCTGCCCTGCTGCAGACTCCCCTTCTTGGGGTAGCGGCAGGATCGTTTCATCGTCCGTACTGCGTTGTCCTGGAGGTGGGCGACTATCTGGGCTGAGGGACGCTTCTTCTTGGGGGCCACACAAGTCTCCATTCTGTGTGGCTCCAACAGCTTCCTCAGCTCCCTTATTTTCCAATTGTGTCAAGAATTTATTAATTTCAAGTTGAGTTAGGTTGGACGAAATAGGTGCTGAGGGAAACACCCTAATCTTCCCCTTTCTCTTTGCAGGCATATTCCAGGGATTCTAGTATCTTGACTACTAGGTAGGCTATTCCTATAACCCGGGAGACTTCACAAGAAATTATATAAGCAGCATAACCAGCAAATTCAGCTAATTCCAACGCTTCCCTTCGACGTCAGGAACCAGCGTTTCCCCCATCACAAATTCAAAGAAGGTAAAAGCTTTGTTTTTCCTCTGCACTAGGAAAGAAAGTGAAATGTCTCTCACCGGCAGCCTCCAGAGAAACGTTGGAGGGGTGCAGCTTTATGCTAATCTTCAGGCACCTCCCTCCGACTTCAGGAACCAGCGTTTCCCCCAGCACAAATTCAAAGAAGGTAAATGCTTTGTTTTTCCTCTGCACTAGGAAAAAAAGTGAAATGTCTCTCACCGCCAGCCTCCCCAAACTATTTTAAAACCCAACCATATTAACAGTATTTGCCACATCTTCCAGCAAACAATTCCAGAGTTTAGTTATGCACTGGGTAAAAAAAAATTCTCCTATTTGTCTTAAATATTACCCAGTACTTTATTGCGTATTCCCTAGCCTTTGTACTTTTTTGAAAGAGTAAATAACCAATTCACATTTACCCATTCCACTCCACTCATTATTTTATAGACCTCTATCATATATCCCCTCAGCCAGCTCTTCTCCAATATGAAGAGCCTTAACCTCTTTAGCCTTTTGTCATAGGGAAATTGTTGCCCTTCTTTGTATCTTTTCTAATCCCACTACATCTTTTTTTGAGATGCAGTGACCAGAACTGCATACTATACCCAAGGTGCAGTCGCATCATGAAGCAATAGAGAGGCATTATGATATACTCAGTTTTATTCTTCATTCCTCTCCCAATAATTCCTAGCATTCTGTTTTCTCTCTTGGTTACTGCCACACACTGAACCGAGGATTTCAACATATTATCCATGATGACACCTAGATCCTTTTCTTGGGTGGTGACTCTCAATATGGAAACTTGCACTGTGTAGCTATAATTTTGGTTGCTTTTACCTTTATGCATCACTTTGCATTTGTCCACATTAAATTTCCTCTGCCATTTGGATGTCAGTTTCTGTTTTACAAGGTCCTCTTGCAATTTCTCACAATCCTTTTGTGATTTAACAATTTTGAATAATACTGTATCATCAGCAAATCAGATCACCTTACTTGTGGTTCCCATCTCTAGGTCATTTATGAATATGTTAAAAAGCAGTGTTCAGAATACAGATCCCTGGGCCACTTCACTATTCACCTGTCTCCATTGAGAAAATTGACCATTTAGCCCTACTTTCTGTTTTTAATCTTATAACCAGCTCTCAGTCCACAATAGAACATTGCCTCCTAACCCATGACTTTTTAATTTCCTCAAGAGTTTCTCATGAGGTGTTTCATCAAACTCTTTCTGAAAATCCAGATATACTATGTCAACTGGATGACATGTTTAATCACGCCTTCAAAAAAATGTAGCAGATTTGTGAAGTACGATTTTTCTGGTATCATGGCTCGAGTCCAGGTGGCTCGTAGGGGACACCACCCTCAGAGTGGCACAAGATGACAGGGCAAAGCTCGGGCTGGTCTTCTGCCTTACCAGCCCAAGAGTTCTAGGGACCAGTAGTTCTCCATGGTGACAGACCATCATAGTGAATCTGGAGCAAGGCCTGGACAGGTAGATAAGGCTAGAGCAAGGCTAGGCAGGATCAGAGTGCAGGTAAGGCTGAGGCCTGGACATGAATATGTGCAGGTAAGGCTGGGACAGAAGCTTGGACAGGAATAGAGTGCAGGTAAGGTTGGAACAGAGGCTTGAACAGGAACAGCATGCAGGTAAGGCTGGAACAGAGGCTTGGTCAGGAACAGACTAAGAGAGGACAGAATGGGGCAAGATGAGACAGAACATGGAACATACAGGCCTGAAGGCAGTGAAACAAGAAGCCCTTAGGGATAGACAAAGAAAGGCCCAGAGGGCGAGGCAAGGAGAAGCCTAGATAGGCCATAGAGCGAAGCAAGGCTAACATAGGCCAGAGGTCAAGGGAAGGTCTAGATAGACCAGAAAGCAAGGCAAGGATAAAGAAGGCCCTTAAGCTGCAAGGCACGAAGCAAGAAGGTCAGATGGCCACAAGGCAAAGCAAGGAACAAAAAGGCCAGGAGGCCACAAGGCAAAGCAAGGATAGGCCTAGGTAGGCTATAAGGTAATAGTGGCCAAGAAGCCAAGGGAGGCTCTATGCAGAAGCATCTTGATTTGGTAAGGCAGGGTTATGTAGGGCTGGAGTCTTGGTGGGGTGCAGGCAGGGAGAAGGAGATCGACAAGGGATGTGGCCAAGCTCACTGAGGGCTCCTGGAGGCTAGCAGGCTGTATCACAGGCAGGCCTCAATGAGTCATGAAGAGCTGACAGGGATAGCATGGGATGGAACTTCAAGGAGATGTCTGCTGGTGGGGAAGTGTCATGGTCAGGGTACAATGTGGCTGTATAACAGGTAAAATCATAACACCTGGGTTAAATCCATGTTGGCTTTGTCCATATTCTTTATAATAGTTTTATCAATTTTTCCAGACACTGCCATCAGGCTTACTGGTCTATATCTTCCTGGATTACCTCTAGAATACTTCAGGGTATCAAACAAGAAGAAGACACAAACTGGATCTGATCTTTTAAAGAATGACAGGTGCCAGGTGAGCACTATTTTTTGCTAAATAAATGTTCCCTAAATTTGTACTAAATGCTTTCTATGGTTATGTCACTGCCTTTTTGACTGGTTTATGACTGAGTTTAATAGTATATAATCAGTAATTGAATTTTTATATTTACTTTCTGACATTTTTTGACATGTATAAGGATATAGAAAAAGTTTTGAATCAAATTGTGGCACCTCTTAGAAAATTTAAGAACAATCGCTATAGGCCCATGAAAACCTGTTCTTTGGAGCTTGTGTTACTAATAGATATTTGGTTTGGTGAGCCCACAATATCTGTATTTTTAATTAGTTGGGATTTCTTTGTAATTGCATATACACACACATAGGTTTCATGTAATACTTTGTTTTTCAGCTACCATGTAATTTAAAACTGTTGTCTCAAAGGTAAGACAACTTGTCAATGAAATAATATCACTAATGCAACAGTTTATTTAAAGAGTTCTGAGACAGAATTAAACAGTTTTATGTTTAAGACAGAAAGCTGGTACTTATAGAAATGTATTACTTTATATACAATACATTTCTTAGGTATGTATTTATTATACGAGACATCACCAGTAGTGCATATTAACTTATTATAAAACACCTAGGTATATTACATTGGTAAGTGCTTTTTAATAGTTTTTTTTCAGTTTATCAGCATTGTAGAAACATTCTGTGGCATGCAGTGGAACAGTCCTATTTCCATTTCATTGTGTGCATCAATTCTGTAGGTGGATGAGGCAGGGCATTTCAGTCAGCTGAACAATTTGATTGTACTGAATGCCTCCTGGTGCCTTTCAGTAAATATGGGAATTTCACTTTGCATCACTAAACTTGTATCGACTAACACAATGGTTCTCAACCCGCTACTGAAGTGCCCCTTTGTCAGTCCGGTTTTCAGAATGGATAGATTTGCATGCAGTGCTTCTATTAAAGACATCTCATGCATAAGCATTGTGGATATCCTGAAATCCAGACTGGTCAGTTGTGACTTGAGGGGCCAGGTTGAGAACCCCTAAACTAATGTGATATCAAACTGATATTTTTTACTTCTGACATCTCTGTAACATCATACAGTCTAGACAAGCAAATATTGTATTCCTTTGCTTCAATCAGATCCATAAACGTAAGCACCAACCAAACAGCGGCGTGGGTTTCAAATGTTTTCCTGTTGCTCACAGCTTGTGTTGACAAAGAAACTGAAAGCAGCAGAATGATGTATTTTTTCAGCCAATTTTTAGCTTTAATACTGTACAGCAATATGTAAGAGCATTTTCTACTTATCCAAGCTGTGCCAGCAAAAACAGTAAAGTAAAACTGAAAACTGAAAACACACTTGACCTCAGTGAAATGCACTTACTTTTGCCTCAACATTTATAATAGTGGTCAAGGTCAATGTCAGAGGTAGACTCTGCTTCCAAGTGGCCGTTCCGATATATAATTAAAGAAAAGCCCCCACATAGCTTTTTACGTTTTATTTCAGGATGTGGGAGATTACTGAAGCTGCAACATTTCTGTAAGAGTATTTTTAGCAGAGCGAGAGCATTATTTATATCTTACAGATCATTTTCTGCCTGCTTCTCAATAAACCAAAGATGTTTTCAACTTTTAAATAATAATAAAAGAGGGCTTCTGAAAACTGCTGCTGAATACTCATTCCACATTCCCTTTTTGTACTTTGTAGCTTTCCTAATTAGTTATTGACTTTGGCCCTCTCCTTTTTATCTTATAAACTTGTCTTTTCAAACGTGCGGCTTATTGTGGTTAAAAATCCCTTTGCATTTCAATGGCTGATTATAAAAAAATTGACTGAGCAAAGTACAACAATCTACGAGAGAAATAAGTAAACTGTTTCTTAGTGCTACCAAAATAGATCTAAAAAATTTGCAAAAAGCTGTGAAACAGCCCTGCAAAGGATACATCTAATATAAGGGAATAGTTGTAAGTGCCTGGGTTCTAGTGGGACCTTACCTTTCAGTTCAAAGATCAGGGAGATAATCATTTTGCCAAAACAAAAGGCCAAACAAGGAACATTTGCCAAATTAGGCCACACCAAAACTAATTCATAGGCTGCATCCTAGAACCATAACCCCTTGATCCTGGTAAGTGGTTCTAAAGATAATTTCCAAATTAGCAATTAGCTGCTCTTATTTTTTTCACTACGGATGCATCTTACAAGAAAATTGGGTAACACTAAATGATAAGAAATGAGAAAAAGAACCATCTCTTGAAGTGTGAAACATTTACCACTCTCTTTGGTTATAGCAGGGCTTTCCAGCAACAAAGACTTGCCAGTGGCTACTTTTGTGCACCAAAATCTGCATCTCAGTATTCATGTTTGAACTTGTGTTTCTTATAGCCATACAACTTACGAGATTTACATGACTAATAGAACCTAAGACACTCCATGAAGCTAGCAACCAACAAATTTAAAACAAATCTTTTATCGCCCAATGCATAATCAAATTATGGAACCTCTTGTCAGAGAATGTAGTCAAGGCAACTAATGTAATGGGGTTCAAAAGATGGTTGGACAAGATCCTGAAAAAAAAAGTTCCATAACCATTTATTAGCCAGATAGATTTGGGAAAGCCAGCACTTATCCCTGGGGGTGAGAAGCAAGAAATACATCAGCTCTTGGGGATCTGCCAGCTACTTATGACTCAGGCTGGCCATTGTCAGAGATAGGATGCAGGGCTCAATTGACTTTGGTCTGACCTAAGCAGTGCACTTCTTATATTCTTATATACCTAAGACATTTTTTATATGCGGCAAGAAGCAGATGCCACTATATTCAGTATAAATTTGAGAATAAATTAAATTAGTAGAGTTTATAGTGCTAGTCACAGGATAAGAGAAAAAAGATCTTATTAATTGTTGGATGTCATAACATTTTGGAAAAATATTAAGGGTTTGAGTGGTTGTTGAAGATTATTTCATTAAAGGTTACACTATTACCAAAAAGGAGAGTACATCACCTTCTAAACATAAAATTTAAAAAAAAACAAACAAGGTGAGCAAATCAAATTCGCATCACATACCTGCAAAAATTGAGAGCATTGTATCAGTTCGTCAAGTCATAAAACAAATCTGCAGTCTTTTTTTGGCCTGCCATGGGTTGTAGTCATACAGTGCATTGAATGTTGTAATAATGTACATTCACCTCCAAAACCTCTAGGGCAGATTTTAAAAGCCTTAGTTCCAAGCCTATTTTGCATCGGCCCGGCGACGCACGGATGTCCTGGGATGCACGTATGTCCCAGGGCTTGAAAAAAGGGGCGGGGCGGGGACAGAGGCCTCCGTAGGGCCTCTAAGCCAGGAGATCGGGTGCCGGCAGGCAGGCACAACTTGCCAAACAAAGGTTAGGGGGGGTTAGGTAGGGCTGGGGGGCGGGTTAGGTAGGGGAAGGGAGGGGAAGGTGGGGGGGGGGGGGGGACAGAAGGAAAGCCATCGGAGCTCCCCTAGGGTTCGGCGTAAGTAAGGTGCACAAGTGTGCACCCTGGCTGTGCGCGCATGTTATAAAATTGGGTGTAGATTTGTGAGCGCCGGGTTGCGCGCGCAAGTCTACACCCACGCATAAGTACTAAAATCTGGCCCTCTGTGTATAATTTGGATAGCACTCTCACAGGATTCTTTTCCCCAAAAGCAGGACAGCTTCTTTTCCCTTCAAGAATTCCCACTGCATCCTCTTCTCTCAGGTTATACTTCTCACACTCTCTCATGGGGTAACAGAGGTATTTCATCTAACCTCCATTCCCTACCATCTCTGATCAGTAAAGTCCCAGCACCTCTGACTTTGTTACTTGTCACTTTCTTTGGTCCAGATTGTCACACTTCTCAAAAAATTCTCCTTAGGCAGATTCTCCTTATCAGGCTTTCCCTTTGGAGGGACACAGTCCCAAAGGTGTCCCTTGTGAAAAGGAAGACAAGTTATACTACAAAATCTGGAATCCAACAAACTTTCCTTTTCTGTTCAAATTCTGCTCAGTTATCCCCCTTCATCACATAGGTGCAGAGGTTTTATTAACTCGTAAGACCCCTCTCAATGGGGAATGTCATGCCTCCATAACACACACTAACATCATTACAAGGGCAGGGTCTAGTTGAGGCCTCTTACACATACTGAGGGCATTTAGATCATTTAAGGCCATATTAGAAAATGGCAAAACCATTAGTAAGAGAGAAAATGTGATACCCCTTTACACATGTTTTCTAGATATATAGCTTATGTCATACTTCCAAGTTCACTGGAGAAGTTATTGTTTTACAGGCTATTTGTTACGACTGGGCACCGGTCTCATGTATTGAACACTGCTATGAGGAGTGTCTCGGGGTGGAGAGAGACAGTAGTGTCTAGTACTGGCTGGTGCAGGCAGGAATGAGTAAACCCTATGGGTAAGTGGGAAGGTGGAATAAGCAGACTAGGTCTAATAGTGGCTGGAGATACCTGATACCAGATGCATGAAGGTAAGGGTGAACTTGAATACTGGAACAGCATGGAGGTATATGTGAGCGTGAATGTAGGTAACGGTGTACAGGAAACTGGAACTGGGTGCTGGTAAGGATGAATTCAGGAAGCGTGCAGGTAAGAGTGATAATGGCTGGAGGTATAAGTGACTGGTTTGAGGTAACAAGACTGACAGAGAACTGAACAGACAAACCAGGACAGCACTAACATTGAACATGAAACATATAAGCCTGAAGGCAGCAGAGCGGAGAAAGCCCGTAGGCCACACACAATAGGCAGAAGGCCCGTAGGCCACACACACACACAATAGGCAGAAGGCCCTTAGGCCACACACACACACACAATAGGCAGAAGGCCCGTAGGCCACACACACACACACACAATAGGCAGAAGGCCCGTCGGCCACACACACACACACACACAATAGGCAGAAGGCCCGTCGGCCACACACACACACACACACACAATAGGCAGAAGGCCCGTAGGCCACACACACACACACACAATAGGCAGAAGGGCCCGTAGGCCACACACACACACACACACACACAATAGGCAGAAGGGCCCGTAGGCCACACACACACACAATAGGCAGAAGGGCCCGTAGGCCACACACACACACACAATAGGCAGAAGGGCCCGTAGGCCACACACACACACACACACAATAGGCAGAAGGGCCGTAGGCCACACACACACACACAATAGGCAGAAGGGCCCGTAGGCCACACACACACACAATAGGCAGAAGGGCCGTAGGCCACACACACACACAATAGGCAGAAGGCCCGTAGGCCACACACACACTCAATAGGCAGAAGGCCCGTAGGCCAGATACACAAAGGCAAGGCAGATCAGGTCAGAAGGCCCGTAGGCCAGATACACAAAGGCAAGGCAGGTCAGAAGGCCCGTAGGCCAGATACACAAAGGCAAGGCAGGTCAGAAGGCCCGTAGGCCAGAAACACAAAGGCACGGAAGGCTAGAGCAGGGAGCCCAGGCGAGCTCGATGCTGAAGCGCCGATGGTACTGCTAGACAGGGTTATAAAGACAAGAGTGGTGTATAGAGTAGACAGGGAGGAAGGAGTGGGCCAGCCAGAAGGACATGCTCGAGGAGGACCTCTAGTGGTGAGGCGGCTACAAAGCAGGCATAGCCGTAACACTATTTAGTAATGAAGCTGGCATATTGAAGCATGTTTTCCTTGTTAATGATGTTATTCAACAGTGATCCAGAAATGTAATGATATAAGCACAGAGCATAAAAGTGTTATCATTTTTTATTTTTGCAGAATGGTAACTTAATAGGAAGAAACGTGATTAAGCATAACATACAATATAGGCTTAGAGGTTATAGAGTAGGCACATAATCACAGGTGAGACATGTGCAATTCATATATTGTATATATATCTTTCATACCATGCTTGGGCATAGCTAATTTTTCATTATATTCCAAGCTGTACCTCATTTTGATCAAATATGTTACCAGAGACTTCTTGGAATGTAGCATGTCTTTAAAAATTGAGCTATTTATGGTTGGCACATATGCTACCATTTTGTTTTGCTTATACTATTTTGCCTATATTGTAGGACCCCATTCTTCTGTCAAAAATATGGAAATGGGAGTCCTTGGGAAGCATTTCCTAAGGATTTTTTTTGTAATTAAAAAATAATAATTTGTTTCACTTGAAATGCTTTCACTGGCTTCTAGCAACAGATTTGTTTCACATATGGTGCAGTGAGAATGTTGTGCAGAATGGAGCATCCTCACCATATC
This sequence comes from Rhinatrema bivittatum, assembly GCF_901001135.1. NCBI lineage: Eukaryota > Metazoa > Chordata > Amphibia > Gymnophiona > Rhinatrematidae > Rhinatrema > Rhinatrema bivittatum. The sequence continues at coordinate 159,756 of NW_021820722.1, read as the reverse complement.
ATGGGACAGTATTCCATTAGAATCCAATAGAAAATCATCCCAAGGGACAATGGGTGTGACCAATCTGTGAATCATTCTCGTTGCAGTACTGTATAAACTAAGGTTATCAGATGACTCCATGTTATTTGGAGACAGGTGCAGTCAATCCTGATTTTGCTTTACATTATCAATATATGTGTCGCTCAAGTTTATTTAGGAAAAACATAACGGAGCCATAGATTAGCTGAGGGAATTTCTGGATGTCCTCAGTTTGTTTCTAAAGACTTGGTATGAGCTTGTAATCTGGGGTAACCAAACCTGCCACCCAGAGTCAGAGAAAATGTTGCAAAAGAACTTAAACTATTTCTATTATTTTTAAAGGAAGGAAAATGAGAATTATGGAAGGGAAAAAATGCATTTTAATGAAAGAATCTCTAATAGGTTATTATTGATTTCTAATTAACCACATTTCTTTAATAATATAATTATAACTAAATTTCAGTCTAAAAATGAGAAGCCAGAGTTTTAAAATTCAAAAATAAAGGGTATGCATTTTTTTACTTATTTTGAATTTGCTTCCCCACCTTCTTCCTTTCTTAGTCCTCTAATTCATGATTGAAACTGAGCTGATTAGGTTTACATCCACTGAAACACATTTTATGGATTATAACTTGTTCTGCAATGGAAAACAATCCTAAGCTTTGATATAAGAGAATTTATTAAGGTCCACATACCATATATCTAAAGAAGAAGGTGAGATGCTTAAAGCATCAAAACTAGACAGGCCTGAATTTAAAATAACAGCACCCATAGGCAGAGGAGTTAGGTCAAAGAGATCCCTTCTTTCCCTCCCTCTGGAAAGTAGAGAGCAGCAGCAGGGAGGCCCAGTTTTTGGGTATCTTCAGAATTTGGCACCCAAGGAACATGTCTATGTTCCTAGTCCTAAATCCAGCCAGGAAACTAGGATACACTGAGGTCCACATTCAAAGTCTTTTGTCTGGCTAAGTTCAGAGTTACAAACGCAAAAGGCACCAACAATGACACTTAAAAAACTTGTGGCGTGCAGAAAAAACAATCAATGTGTAAATACAAAATATTACTGAAAAAGTAAGATCAGCATCTGCAAGCCTGACAACATGTTTAACAAATTGAAACGTCCGGTCTTTTCTTCATTTGCGGATCTTACCCAGCCAAAACAGCCTGATGTTCTACACTGTGCTCTTTGTTATTTTGCTTAAGTTCAGAGTTAACCAAACCATAGTATTTTAATTTCCTGCCATGACAACTACCACTGATTTATCCAAATAGGATTTTATCTAGGTAAACCTTACCCAACTAATCTGGAGTCATTTTGGAGCTTCCAATATTCAGTGTTATCTATCTAACAGGGTCATTTATCAAATTGCATTTTGGCGTTTTTGCATGCATTAAGGCATTTTCAAATGCAAAAAATGCCTTAATGCATGTGATAAGCATCATAATGCATGGTGCAATGCAAATTTTAAAAGGGGAGGGATTGTGGGGGAGTCAGGGGTGGGATTTCCCCAAAAGTGGGCTGGCTTTGTGAAGCCATAATGCACGATACCCCCCAAAAGCTACGTCCTTTTCAATTGCGTTAAGCTGTGTGATATGCCCATAATGAAATTTGTGAATTTTTTTTTTGGAAAGTGCATGAGAGAGAGAGAGAGAGAGAGAGAGAGAATCTACAAGGCTCTTGTCGTAGTTAGCTATTTATATCTCTATAGGAGGCTCCCCTAGTAACTGAAGGTGAGGTTTAGGTAGTAGTGTAGGGGTTAGGGGCTAGGGATGTGCAGCAGGGACGGATTTGTACCATTTGGTATTCATATTTGTGGGGAGCCAAATCCGTTGCATCCGTTCTCGGGGGACCCCGATACGTTCATTAGTTACGAATGTATTCATTTACCAAAAAAAACCCCATCCCAACCCTTTAAATTTAATTAACTGCAACCCCCCACCCTCCTGACCCCCTCAAAACTTGCCAAAAGTCCCTGGTGGTCCAGTGGCAGTCCTGGAGTGATCTCCTGCACTCGGGCCATCGGCTGCCAGTATTCAAAATGGTGTGGATAGCCTTTGCCCTTACTATGTCACAGGGGCTATCGGTGCCATTGGTCGGCCCCTGTTACATGGTAGGAGCACATATGGTGCCGGCCGTCCATTGCTCCTACCATGTGACAGGGGCCAACCAATGGCACCGGGAGCCCCTGTGACATAGTGAGGGCAAAGGCTATTGGCACCATTTTGAATACTGGCAGTCGACAGCCCGAGTGCAGGAGATCGCTCCAGGATCCCCGCTGGACAACCAGGGTCTTTTGGTAAGTCTTGGGGGGACAGGAGGGTGGGGGGTTTATTCGTTAGAAACGTTGTATTCATGGGGGTTCACCATACGTTTCATGACTCCACGAATACAACAAATAGGGACATATACATTGCAAATTGCCAATACGTCGAAAACGAATGCACACTCCTATTAGGGCCACTTTTACATGTAGGGTGAGATGTACAAACAGAACAGTACACTCTTGTGAAGATTAGATGTCCTTCGGAGTGAGGAAATTGACAAAGCTGAATCTTCTCACATTTCTCTCACGCAAGGAGTTCCTCAGGGATCCTCACTCTCTTCTACCCTTTTCAATATTTATATACTGCCCCTGTGCCACCTGCTCTCCGACCTAGGATTGAACTTTTTCCTTTATGCCGACGACGTTCAAATCCTCATCCCCATCCAAAATACGCTAAAAGAAACCCTCCAACTCTGGGACTCCTATCTTACATCCATCAACTCACTACTATCCAACCTTCACCTAGCCCTTAATGCTTCTAAAACCGAGATACTCATTATATCTAATCAACCTGAACTCTCACCCTCACTCTCACCCCCCAATAACACTTCATCTCCCCCCACCTCATCTCCGTCTGTGAGAGACCTTGGTATTGAACTAGACCAGCGCCTCGATTTCAAAGCCCATATTAAATCCCTACTAAAGGGGGGCTTCTACAAACTCCACATCCTGAAAAAGCTTAAACCCCTTCTCCACACACAAGATTTCCGACTAGTTCTGCAGACCACTATCCTCTCCAAAGTGGACTACTGCAATTCCCTCCTCCTTGGCCTCACAGAGTCGACCATCAAACCCCTACAAATCCTACAGAACTCCATGGCGAGAATCTTAACTAACACCCGAAAAAGAGACCACATCACCCCCATACTTAAGGACCTCCACTGGTTACCTATCTCTTTCCGTATTCAGTATAAAACCCTTACCATCCTTCACAATCTGCTCTACAAAACCAACCCTTGGCTCAAGGACTCGCCTCACTTCCGCATATCCTCCCGTCCAACCAGATCCTCCCTCGCAGGTACCCTTCTTACTCCCTCCCTTAAAATTGCTCATCTCACATCCACGAGAGAAAGGGCCTTCACTATAGCCGGCCCTACACTCTGGAACTCCCTTCCCACGTTTCTCCGCCTTGAACCCTCCCTAGCCACCTTCAAAAAAGGTGTCAAAACCTGGCTTTTCAGAAAGGCCTATCCTGAAACCAACCAAACCTAGACGCACCCACCCAGCCCCCCCCTCCTCCTATTCTCCCTCTCCCTCCCCCCCCCGCCCGACCTTTCCCTAACCCTAGGCATCCCCTCACCGCCCTCTCATTCCATCGTATTGCAATTTTACAAGAATGTTTTATTTAAACTAATGTAATCTATGGTAAATAGTTCTACTGTAAATACATACCTTTGTAAATAAGTTCCATCTACTTTGACGGTCGCTTTTTCTATCTCATGCTACCTATCTTTTCCCTCTCTTCTCCTGTCTCCCCTTCCCATCTCCTCTTTCTGGCCTGCTCCCATCCCATGCTCCCTGTTCATTGTAATTTCCTCCTTTATTTGAGTTACCTGTAAACTGGCGTGATGTGCCATACGAACGTCGGTATATTAAAAGTTGTTAAATAAATAAATAAATAAATAAATAAATTCACACAAAGATGAGATTTGTACAATGTTCTCTCAACCTAGCTTGATGTTTCCCAGGTAGAGAGTCCATCAAGCTAGATTGAGAGAACATTGCACAAATCTCATCTTTGTGTGAGTTTCCTCACTCTAAAGGACATCAAATCTTCACATGAGTGTACTGTTCTGTTCATCCATCTCACTTTGCATGTTAAAATGATCCCTAACCCCTACACTACTACCTAAACCTCAGTTTGAGTTACTAGGTGGGCCTCCAATAGAGATATAAATAGCTAACTACTACAAGAGCTTTGTAGGTAAGCTCTCTCTCACTCTCTCACTGTCCAGTGATGAAATGTAGGTATTAGTGCAAAACATTAACACACTTTGTGATAATACCTATGTGAAGCACTAACATAGTGCACATTGCAACAAATAGGCTATTACCATAAAACACACCCCTTTTCCTATCACAGGTGATATTTATAGCAGATTGATAAATCTAGGCCTAAATTATCTGGATAAGTCTGTTCATGCCAGAGAGCATTCCTAATCTGGATCACTTGGAGTTTACCTGGTTATATTTGGAAAACATATAACCAGCTGCATTCTAGTAACTTTCCTGCTCCCTGTGCTAATGACTATGGACCTCATTTTTTGATTATTCAGCTACTAATGAAAACAAAGAAGGGTTTGTTTTTTTTTATTTCATTCTTGAGAAGGTATTGCTGTTGGAAGATTTCATAGTTTCTCTTACTTGGCTACTTCAACTGTTAAGAATCTAACTAAATCTGGGATCTACTGTACTAATCCTTATCAGAACCTTAGGCAGGCTTCAACTAAAGAGTGAACAGAGGGAAATTGTTTTATAGATACTTAGGCATGGCCATAATAAAAATTATACATATACAGTAAAATCCTATCTTGTTAATGTTTAAGCATCAAAGTGGCCAGTCATAATAGGCACTTACGGTGTAATAAAACCTTTGTTTGCTTTATATTTAATCAATTATTTTGTATGTATTTTTTAATATCTTTCAATATTGCAAATAAAATATACTTATCTGGACAACAAATCCTCAACATGGAGCCGTGTTTTGAAATCTGCATCAGGGAGTAGTTCCTTATGATTCAAAGATTTCAATACATAGTTATCATAATATTATAAGGATATTTTACTGTAACAAAAAAATCAAATAAGTGCAATTCTTAAGCATAGTTGCAAACAAAAATGCCTTATATTATATTATTAATGGTGAAATACAATATGAAATGGGCACAAGAATGCTTACAATTCATCAGTTCATTGAAGTAAGGGACAAATGTTACCCCAAAACGCTGAACTGTTGGCGCAAAAATATAAACTGGAAGTCAATAACAGATTTCCTCAAGACTGTATTTAATATCAAAAAAAGGAATTTTGAAAAGATTCCCTAAATTAATGAGTACCACTTTATTTCCAAATTAAGTCCATGAGGAATGACAGAGTTTAAATAAAAAATTGTTCACCTAATTTCAGTTTTTGGACTCTGCTCTTTCCTCTTGATAGCACATCAGTCTGCTCAATGATACCCCACCTGAAGTCCGTGAAATAACGATTGTGCTCCATGCAATGGGATATGACAGGAGCTTGCAATCTACCCATATTAATGCAACTTTTATGCTACGTTAGCCTGGTCTTAATAAAGTGCTTTGTACATCTAATGTATACTTTCTGGCATGGACATTGTATAAAATAGATTACAAAACTAGAAAGACAATTTGTAGTGCCTAACAAATTGCCAGAACTGGGATGAATCCAATACGAGCCTGTTATGTTTAAAGCACAGAATGAACACCGACACATGCGCTACGACCAGAGGTAGAGAGAAATGGTTGTGTGACAGTAAGGGATGGCAACTCAGAATGGACAATGAAGTCCCTTATGTTCTTCCCTCTTTTATAGGCAATTGAAGGTGGACTTTCAAATATTGGATGTAATGCTAACACATGCCAGTGTTTAAAGATAGCAGGTGCTATAGGGATGTGAATCGTGTCCTCGATCGTCTTAACGATCGATTTCGGCTGGGAGGGGGAGGGAATCGTATTGTTGCCGTTTGGGGGGGTAAAATATCGTGAAAAAATCGTGAGAAAATCTAAAAATCTAAAAATCGCAAAACCGGCACATTAAAACCCCCTAAAACCCACCCCCGACCCTTTAAATTAAATCCCCCACCCTCCCGAACCCCCCCAAATGAGTTAAATAACCTGCGGGTCCAGCGGCGGTCCGGAACGGCAGCGGTCCGGAACGGGCTCCTGCTCCTGAATCTTGTTGTCTTCAGCCGGCGCCATTTTCCAAAATGGCACCGAAAAATGGCGGCGGCCATAGACGAACACGATTGGATGGCAGGAGGTCCTTCCTGACCCCCGCTGGACTTTTGGCAAGTCTCGTGGGGGTCAGGAGGCCCCCCACAAGCTGGCCAAAAGTTCCTGGAGGTCCAGCGGGGGTCAGGGAGCGATTTCCCGCCGCAAATCGTTTTCGTACGGAAAATGGCGCCGGCAGGAGATCGACTGCAGGAGGTCGTTCAGCGAGGGTTCCAGCGCCTCGCTGAACGACCTCCTGCAGTCGATCTCCTGCCGGCGCCATTTTCCGTACGAAAACGATTCGCGGCGGGAAATCGCTCCCTGACCCCCGCTGGACCTCCAGGAACTTTTGGCCAGCTTGTGGGGGGCCTCCTGACCCCCACGAGACTTGCCAAACGTCCAGCGGGGGTCCGGAAGGACCTCCTGCCGTCCAATCGTGTTCGTCTATGGCCGCCGCCATTTTTCGGCGCCATTTTGTAAAATGGCGCCGGCTGAAGACAACAAGATTCAGGAGCAGGAGCCCGTTCCGGACCGCTGCCGTTCCAGACCGCCGCTGGACCCGCAGGTTATTTAACTCATTTGGGGGGGGGTTCGGGAGGGTGGGGGATTTAATTTAAAGGGTCGGGGGTGGGTTTTAGGGGGGTTTTAGTGTGCCGGCTCACGATTCTAACGATTTATAACGATAAATCGTTAGAATCTCTATTGTATTGTGTTCCATAACGGTTTAAGACGATATTAAAATTATCGGACGATAATTTTAATCGTCCTAAAACGATTCACATCCCTAATAGATGAAGCCAGGTGAGAAAACTATATACACACACTAAGGGGGTAATATCTTTGTCCTGTTTATCACAGAGAAGCCACTTTCTGCATGATAGGCCATCTTGTAGGCTTTTTTGATGATGTCAAATGGATATCCACAATCAATTAGATGTGTGCTCAGTTCTTTGCTTCAAATCGAAAATCAGCTTTCATAGAGCAAATTCAAAGGATGCGCAGAAATTGTCCTAAGGGAAAGATTGTTTTTAAGACCACGTGGATGGAAACTTGAGAAATGAAGAACATATTTCTCTTTGAAAGTTTTTGATATAGAGTAGTATTACTTTTTTTGGCCTTCTTTATAGATACAGATGTCTAGAAAAGTTATCTTCTTTTGGTCACATATAAATGGGAATTGTACATTTATGTCCTGTAAATTCATCCAGGTTATAAATTCAGATAGCTCTGCTTCAGTAGATGACCAGGAACATTTCGGGGTGTGCTAAGAGATGTGTGCATAGAAGTCTATGCACCTGGGTGCACAACTATATACCCTGCCCCAGAAGTTTACTTCTGCTATGAAAGAGGTATAAGTCATAAAAATAAAAAGAGCCATTTCTGATTAGTTTAAAGTGTCAGGGGTAATTGGGAGGGACTGCAGACTATCAAACTAGGGGTGTTTGGAGGAACTAGATGTTAACTAGGTGAACTGGTGAAACTGGCAATGGCATGGATGAATGATCCCCCTTTTAAAATTACATGACTTAAGCGGTAGAATCAGGATTAATGTGGCTAGGAATGCACCTACTTAAAATTAGGTGCACATGTGCGCACACTCAGTCAATTTTATTCCATGTGCACAAGTTATGAAATCACCACGTTCCTAGGCATGCGCCAATGCACACGCACCAAAGAGTGCCCATCAACTGTTTTGAAAGTTAACATTCCTCTGTGCTTAAGGTAGATCAAAAACATATTAGCCTCTGTGATATTTCATCCCATTTCTACTGTTATATTTTGTCTATCAACATAATAGTTTCATTTTGCATGATTGTTATAAGATTACTCCGATGCAGCATGTACAGAATAGACATCATTGAACTGTGAAACCAGAGCACTGATAACACATTGCCAGCAACTTAAGTCAATAAATTGCCAGCTCATTGGCAAAGAAATGGCAATGCCTTGCCAGTTGGTTAAATCAAAGTGTCATTCTATGCTGTGATAGCTGAAAGAGACATTTTAATCTTCCTGTTGGAAAAATATACTCCCCTAAAATGATATTGGAATTCACCCCTTACTACCAAATTTCCATCATAAAATACTTTCATGAGAACTATTGGAAAGAAATTTCCAACTATATATCCAAATATAATGACTGGGCAATTCTCACACAACTAATCAGTATCTGGTTTTCAGCAAGCTCATCTCTCAAGTTTAATGAAGTCAATATTCTCATTTGTTTCAATATTTTTGTAAGATTAATGAACTTAACTCTTCCATTTTGCATACCTTGGTTATTAAACAGGTAGAGGAGTAGTCTAGTAGATAGAGCAATAGGCTGTGAACTAGGGAAGCCAGGGTTCAAATCCTGTTAACACTCCTTGTGACTATGAGCAAGTCACTTCACCATCCATTGCCTCAGGTACAAGCTTAGATTGTGAGCTCACTGGGGACAGGGAAAAACATAAATACATGAATGTAATCTGCCTTGAAACATCACAGAAGGTGGAATCTACATATACATAAGAACATAAGAAATTGCCATGCTGGGTCAGACAAAGGGTCCATCAAGCCCACCATCCTTTTTCCAACAGAGGCCAAACCAGGCCACAAGGACCTGGCAATTACCCAAACATCAAGAAGATCCCATGCTACTGATGCAATTAATAGCAGTGGCTATTTCCACTAAGTAAACTTGATTAATAGCCATTAACAGACTTCTCATCCAAGAACTTATCCAAACCTTTTTTGAACCCAGGTACACTAACTGCACTAACCACATCCTCTGGCAACAAATTCCAGAGCTTAATTGTACTTTGAGTGAAAAAGAATGTTCTCTGATTAGTCTTAAATGTGCTACTTGCTAACTTAATGGAATGCCCCCTAGTCCTTCCACTATCTGAAAGTGCAAATAACCGATTCACATCTACTCATTCAAGACCTCTTATGATCTTAAAGACCTCTATCATATCCCCCCTCAGCCGTCTCTTCTCAAAGCTGAAAAGCCCTAACTTCTTCAGCCTTTCCTCATAGGGGAGCTGTTCCATCCCCGTTATCATTTGGTTGCCCTTCTCTGTACTTTCTCCATCACAACTATATCTTTTTTGAGATGTGGCGACCAGAATTGTACACAGTATTCAAGATGTGGTCTCACCATGGAGTGATTCAGAGGCATTATGACATTTTCCGTTTTAGTAACCATTCCCTTCCTAATAATTCCTAACATTCTGTTTGCTTTTTTGACTGCTGTAGCACACTGAGCCGACAATTTTAAAGTATTATCCACTATGATGGCTAGATCTTTTTCCTGGGTGGTAGTTCCTAATATGGAACCTAACATTGTATAATTACAGCAAGGGCTATTTTCCCTTGTGCACATTAAATTTCATCTGCCATTTGGATGCCCAATCTTCCAATATTGCAAGGTCCTGCTGTAATGTATAACAATCCACTTGTGATTTAACTACTCTGAATAATTTTGTATCGTCTGCAAATTTGATAATCTCACTCATTGTATTCCTTTCCAGATCCTCTGCTAGGAAAAGTATACACATAAACCTTTAGATCCTCTATTGTTGGAAAGTGCAGAGGCTGTGGAAGCTGAATCCTAGATGGTTTACCATATCTTTGTCATTAGCTAATTTTCTGCAACTGTTACTTGTAAGGGCCCTGCCCAAAAGTTATTTGTTTGATGTAAATCGATACGATGTGCAAACGGCTATCGGTATAGAAGAGACTTTAAATAAATAAATAAATAAATAAATAAATAAATCTTCTGCTAGGGCTCCTGAAAAAATTATACAGATGAGCCTGCAAGTCCTCCGCTGCTGGAAAGTGTACAAGGGCTGTGAAAACTGAAACATAGATGATTCACAGTGTCCTCAAGAGTCCTTTGCTGTGAAAAGTATGCAAAATAGCTTTCAAGTTCTCTGCTGATGGAAACAATGTTGGAGCTTAAGAAGACGAAGCCTAGAGAACTCATGATATCCTCTGACATCCTCTGCTGGGATATGTATGAAGGTACTTCTTCCAGCAGACAGACAGACACCATTTCCATTTCCATATATATAACTGCTTTTATATATATATATATATATATATATATATGGAAATGGAAATGGTGTCTGTCTGTCTGCTGGAAGAAGTACCTTCATACATATCCCAGCAGAGGATGTCAGAGGATATCATGAGTTTTAAAAGCCCTGCTCGCGTGCCGGCGCGCCTATTTTCCATAGACCGCCGGCGCGCGCAGAACCCCGGGACGCGCGTAGGTCCCGGGGTTTTTGGACGGGGGCATGTCGGGGGTGGGGCCGAACAACGCGGCGTTTTGGGGGCGGGACATGGGGTTTCGGGGGTGGGCCCAGGGGGCGAGGTTTCGGGCCAGGGCGTTCCGGGGGCATGGCCGCGCCCTCCGGAACCGCCCCCGGGTTGGGTCTCGGCACGCCAGCAGCCCGCTGGCGCGCGTGGATTTACGTCTCCCTCCGGGAGGCGTAAATCCATGGATAAAGATAGGGGGGGGTTAGATAGGGCCAGGGGGGTGGGTTAGGGAGGGGAAGGTGAGGGGAGTGTGAAAGAGAGTTCCCTCCTAGGCCGCTCCGATTTCGGAGCAGCCTCGGAGGGAATGGAGGCAGGCTGCGCGGCTTGGCGCGCGCTGGCTGCCCAAAATCGGCAGCCTTGCGTGCGCCGATCCAGGATTTTAGAGGATACACGTGGCTACGCGCGTATCTTATAAAATCCAGCGTACTTTTGTTTGCGCCTGCTGCGCAAACAAAAGTTCGCGATCGCGCAGTTTTTAAAAATCTACCCCCAACTGCACTGTGGGCCATCTAGGTTTCATCTCTCATAGCCAAGATTCTATATTCTTTCTTCTGTCCATCAGCAGTGAATCAGAAGGCATGTACCAGAACATCACTTCTTATACATTTACAAATAGCTCATTTATTTATTTGATACAAGAACAGCAAATTAGTTGAAAACAAGGATCAATAAGGTGTGTAACTGGAAAGTTATAATTAGTTTAATTTAAATATATGGAGGATCAGTGACAGACAAACATAAAATAAACCAATAGATTACTTTAGATTGGTTTGAAATCTAAATCTGTTAGAAATTTTTAATTGCTAACAAGTGAACAAAATTAAGGTGCAGATAGTAGTCTATCAATGAGAGGGGGGCTCTCCAATCTTTTGCACTGAGTGCCACATGTATGATTATCTACCAGTTGGTGAGAGGCTGTATGTGTGCACTCATTGCAAAGAGCTCCTAGCGTCAGAAAATGAGTCTGATATCTGGACTCTAGAGCGGCTTGGGCTGGGAAGAGTGCAGGATGTGCTGAGGCTGCTGTGGTTGTGTAAGCAAGCTATACTGGAGCTGAGACTGAGAGAGAAGGGGCAGCAGCCTGTGCTGGGCTGGAGATGGAAGGGCAGGCTGCTGGGGATGGCAGGTAGTGTTGGGTCTGGAGGGGGAGGGAAATAAATAGGAGCCTCTAGGGGGATTTCCTTGGGTGGTTGCTGGGGCTGTAGCCAGGGGGAACCTTTGCTGGAGTTGAGTGGATGGGAGGCAGGCTGTGCTGCTCCTGGGGCTGAAAATAAGGGGGGGGGGGGGGGGGCAGGCTATGATGGGGCTGAGTAGGCTCTTCTGGGGTTCAGAGCAGGAGGGAACGCTGGGTTGGGGTGGGGATTTGATACAAGTCATAGGGCTCTCCTGGGAATTTTCATGCTTTCAGCTAGTATAACTAATAAAAAAACAACCCTACAGCATGATTATGATACTCAACATGGGAACCAACATAATATAATGGGCCTCTTATATGTAATATGTAGGTAAACAATAACACTCTTTGATATATATATATATTAGAGATGTGAATCGTGTGATCGATTGTCTTAATGATCGATTTCGGCTGGGAGGGGGAGGGAATCGGATCGTCGCAGTTTGGGTTTTTTAAATATCGTGTAAATCGTGTAAATCAAAAACCGGCACACTAAAACATCCCTAAAACCCACCCGACCCTTTAAAATAAATCCCCCACCCTCCCGAACCCCCCCAAAATGCCTTAAATTACCTGGGGTCCAGAGGAAGGGTCCCGGTGTGATCTTTTACTCTCTGACCTCCGGTGCGTTGTAGAAATGGTGCCGGCGCTACCTTTGACCTGTCATATGACAGGGCAAAGGTAGCGCCGGCGCCATTTTGTTTTTTGTCCCCCGACGTCAGGAGCGTAGGAGATCACTCCCAGACCCCCGCTGGACCCCCAGGGACTTTTGGCCAGCTTGGGGGGGCCTCCTGACCCCCACAAGACTTGCCAAAAGTCCAGCGGGGGTCCGGGAACCACTTCCTGCACGCAAATCGTTTTTCCGTACAAAATGGTGCCGGCCAAACGGCATATGGCCGGCGCCATTTTCCATACGGAAAAACGATTTGCGTGCAGGAAGTCGTTCCCGGACCCCCGCTCGACTTTTGGCAAGCCTTGTGGGGGTCAGGAGGCCCCCCCAAGCTGGCCAAAAGTCCCTGGGGGTCCAGCGGGGGTCCGGGAGCGATTTCCTTTGCTCCTGACGTCGGGGGACAAAAAACAAAATGGCGCCGGCGCTACCTTTGACCTGTCATATGACAAGGCAAAGGTAGCGCCGGCGCCATTTCTACAACGCACCGGAGGCCCGAGAGTAAAAGATCACACCAGGACCCTCCCTCTGGACCCCAGGTTATTTAAGGCATTTTGGGGGGGGTTCGGGAGGGTGGGGGATTTATTTTAAAGGGTCGGGGTGGGTTTTAGGGTTGTTTTAGTGTGCTGGTTTTCCCGCCCTCCCCCTTCCCCCGATTTACGATTTTTTGACGATAAATTGGGGGAATTGTTATTGTATCGTGGCTCTAACGATTTTTGACGATTTAAAATATATCGGACGATATTTTAAATCGTCAAAAAACGATTCACATCCCTAATATATATAGAGAGAGTAGAACCTAAGAAAACTGTAAATTTTGGTTAGAATTTCATACAAATGTCTCACTGAAATTTTTTTTTAACAGTCTCAAAATGTAGAAACATTTTGACGAATCAACATCCCCTCACTCCATTTACATAATATTTAATAACACAATTCCTAAAATATGGTAAGCATAACATTTCACTAACCAGAATTCATAGCATACACGGATTAATTACAAGTGTATCATATTATTTTGTAATATGGCTGCTGTAGTTTAACTGATGAAAACAAAGTTATTGTTCTCAATGAGAATTCGGTTAAGTCAGTTGGACATGAAATATCTTCATGGACTAAAAACTGCAATTTGTTTGTTCCCATCTGCTCTGAATTTCAGTTTTTAACCCTTAGTTGTTAGTATTTGAATTGCAATCTGCTCTGTGTTGCAATAACCAGCTGTCAGCCTTTGTAAAGGGGCAAATAAAGTGAATTTCCTAAGGCAAAGATTTAAGCCAAAAGACTTTGTGTCAATTAAATTTTTAATAAGTCATAACACAAAATAGCACAGTAGATTAGGCTGAAGACAGATCAAATTGTATTATGGTGAACCTATTTTTATGGGCTTTTCCTACTGATGATTTGCTAATCTAGTTAACTCTATGAACTTAAAGAAAGTTGAGCTACTGCTATGATCTTGACTTTTTGTATGTTTTTATACTGATGTTGCATATTAAGATACATTTTTACATAGATTGGCTAACCACCCATGACATAAATGCTGCCTCACTTTGCAGCAATACCTGCATTGTGAGTGCCTGATGGCAGAAGGATATCTTTATATTACTTTAAGAATGCTTGCTGTAGGGTTGGCCAAATGACCTAATGGCAGTGTTTGGAAGGCAATGGATGCAGTTATATTATTTATGTATTAAACAATTTATAGACTACTTTCACAGTTTTGGGAAAGCACCCCTAGCAGTTTACAAAACTGCAGATTTAATATTAAAACATAAAATAAATCCGAACAAGTTGCTTCAAAAGTGGTTTACCAAGCAGCAAAATCCAGAGCCATTTCATTGCAAATTGTATATAAAAGAAAAGCTTTTGACTATTTTCTAAAGATAAAATATTTGGTCCCCTGTCATGTCCCACTAGGCAATCAATTCCAAAATAGGGAGCAGTGACAGATAATGCCCTTGATTTATTTCTTACTAGGCATATTTCTTGAATTGACAGTATTCTCAAAAGGTAGCCCTAAGAGAAGCAGAGCACCTGCTTATTGCTATACCAGCCCAATCTGTTCTTCAGACAGGGAGCCTCCTTATCTCTCTATAGCTGGAAGGTAAGAGCCAGATATCTGGCTATCACTTCAAACCAATACAACTGATGCAATAAAGAGGCTGTGCTAGTACTTCTTGGACTCCCTGTCACCACCTTGCTGCTATGCAATGCATTACAATGATCAATGGAGCTAACAATTAAAATCTGCATCACTGATCTCAATATCTCCATCTATGGTCTCAGCTGCTTTAGCAGCCTGAGATTTGCATGTGCCTTGCATATACCATGTTAATATGGGGCTCCAATATAAGGCTGGAATTAAGCCTGCCCCGACTCCTGGTACACTTTCTGGACTTCATTGGATTGCTGCCTGTTCCATCCTGAGGAACCTTGACTCAGCTCATGCCTTTCACCCTTCATGAATTTGCCCATCTTTGGAGACCTGCATCTAAGCCCAGCAGGTCTCATTACTCAGGGGCTCAACCTGCAGGGAATGTAGGCTGGTATTGGTGAAGGTCCTGTTGGGTCTCCACACCAGCCAGCTCTGCCAGCCAACAACAAGGACTTGCAGGACTCCACCCTGTAGGTAGCATCAACCTCATCTTGGACCAAGGGTCCATCTTTGTAATGGTGTCCTGAGGACATAGATCCAGGGGATATTTCAGGTCTCCAGGCCATTCCAGGCTTGGTTCAGAAAATCAAACAGCAGCAGCACTTCTTGGAGATGTTGGCAGGCATGATGGAACCTTAACATCTATCTTAACATCCATCTGGATGCTACCACCACAGTACCTACTGAGACTCCACGATCTTTGGGGTGCATAGAACCTTATATGATTCAGGCCAGGTGATGAATGAAAGGACACCTTCAATACAGAGGATGGCCATTACGAATACCTCATCATGCACTTTCGTCTGTGCAACACCCCCACAGTATTCCAAAACATGATGAATAAGATCTTCACAGATCTCTTGTATGTCAATGTAATGATCTACCTCGATGATATTCTTATTTTTTCAAAGGATCTTCAAACGCATCACTGAGATGTCTGTCAAGTCCTTCAATGACTAAGGGCCAACAAGCTGTTCGCCATGTTGGAGAAATGCATCCTTGAGAAGGAAAGTTTACCTTTCCTGGGATATATAATCTCTAGCACCGGCTTCCGCACGGATTCAGAGAAGTAACCTGTATCCTGAACCAGCCACAGCCTCTGGACTCCATCCCTTACAGATGTTTCTGGGGTTTGCAAATTTCTATCATCATTTTATTTCTAACTACTCACAGAGTGTGGCTCCTTTCACCACCATAAGCAGGAAAGGGGCATATTGTGTTTGTGGCATTGTGAACCCTTGGTCGCAGTGGAGATGAGTCCTCCCTCGGGGAGGGGTCCTCTGGGGAACCACTGCGATAGGCTGAACTCAGAAAGCAGACACAGTATGGATAGAGGCTTTATTGTACTGCTGTTGATAGATGGTAAAAGCAGGAAGATAAGGCGCTGATCTACGAAGTGCCAGTACATTCAACAGGCTCAGTAGTGTAGTCTCACCCAGATGTTCATGATAGGTGGAAGCCCGCAGTGCAGGTAACACCACAGCTTGTGGGTGGAGCTGGAGCACTGGATCGTAGAAGTACTCACAGGAATGAAGGCATCTTCCTGATGGTGGAATGGTGGGACCGAAGGTCTGTGGTGCAGGATATAATGGCTGGTAGGCCTTCGAGGAGCGAGTACCCAATGGTCCGATATCCTGAAAGGTAGAGAGAGAGAAAGACCCCCGAGGAGCAGTTGTCTTAGTTAGTGAGGACCCCAAAAGGTAGTTGGATGTGAGATACCCCCCGAGGAGCGGGTGTCTAGAGCTTCTACAGGAGCGAGGCCCTTGGAGTGATAGTGGCGTCTAAATGAGCAGTTTAGAGTGGTCAGAGTAGCTTAACTGAAGTCCGTGCTAACTCAAGGTGGTAGCGGAAGTAGAGGCTTGTTATACCCAGAGGTACTGATGTCATGCGGTGGGGCTGCCCCCAAAGTTCCAGCCATGACGTGTATTTGAGCGTAAGAGATGTGCGCACTCATACCCTAGGAGGCCATGGGAATGAGCATGGCGGACTGGGACGCCCATGCTAGTTTGAAAATGCCAAGACCCTCGACACTCGGGACAGCAGGCAGCCATCTTTCCCTTCAAAGGGCCCCCTCTAGGAGCTCTTCCAGGTGGTCTAGGCTTGCGTGGGTGAGCCAGGTGGAATTGACGTACCATTTCTTTGTCTGTAATATTTTCCAGTGGTTCCCAGGAGTTTTCTCTGGGCCGTAGTTCTCCCAAGAGATGAGATACTCCCATGTCTTGCCTCTTTTATGTAAGACACCAAAATATATATGCACTTCAATCATACAAATTCGAGGGATCTATTAATTGTTAAACAACATTGAATCTTGAGTAACTATCTTCAATCTTATTTCTAAATCACTTCGATGTTGCGATATCCAATTCTGAATTAACCATTTATTTAATATCTTTGTAACAATAATTCAAACGAATCTCAGCACAAATTTTTTTTTAAGGAAGGAAGGGAAACTTTCATACTTATGATCTTTTATCCCCAGCACTGGGTGATCCACTAGTGTGAAGTGAAAACACTGAGAACCATCTGCAGCCTCGGTGAGGAGCCTACTTATGCTTTGAGAAAGCCGACACAGATGAAAATTTTGAAAAAAGCTGACAGCCGTATGAAAAGTTTGTGGATGGAGAGTGGATGCTGATATACTGAGATCGTGAAAGAGTAAATATCCCCTGAGCAAAGATCCTTTGGGATCTGAAATGCGGCCACATTGGGCTACCATTGGAATCAGATAAGTCGGTTGGTTCATTTATTTTCTTGTTGAAACCGGGACATTCACAGCTGTTTGGTACAGCGTGATATTTTGGAAATGTTAGATTGTATCAGTCTTGCAGCATCAACTTTGTAGAATCTCACATTTGGTGAAAATTGGGACATTTACAGCTGTCTTGTCGGAGTGAATTTTAGAACACAATTTTGTATTGGCTTTGCTGACAACTACATTTAATTTTTTTTTTCACGCAACATAAAATTATAAAAAAAAAATGGTTGGAGGTGGATCATTAATGATTACACTACAGTGGATCACCCAGTGCTGTGGATAAAAGATCATAAGTATGAAACTTTCCCTTCCTTCCTTAAAAATTTTTTTTGTGCTGAGATTCGTTTGAATTATTGTTACAAATATTTCGGTTCTGGCTGCGAGTGCCGTGACCAGACCTTTACCTCCATGGTCCTGGACCTGTTCCTGCTTCTGTTGGCCTAGTTTGCGGCCTGTTCGGCAGCGTTCCCACGAGGGCTGCACCGCCGGGAAGCCTCCCTTGGACGCCCTGCCTCTAGGCGCATGCACGTGCCACTTGGGCGCTTTCTAGGCTGTTTTCCTCCAGTGGTGATTCCGCCCAGTTCCTGACATCAGACGCCGCGGCCTTGATAAGCCGGCCATGGACACTCAGTCTTCGCCTTGCAACGGGCTACCCGGGCCTTGCAACGGGCTACCAACCAGTTCCCTGTTGCTCCGTGCCCCGGAGTGAGCTGCCTTTGGAACTCGCTCCATTCCTGCTTGTTTGCTACAGTTCCTGCCTGGTTCCAGTACCCGAGTCTTGCTACAGTTCCTGCCTGGTTTCAGTACCCGAGTCTTGCCACAGTTCTTGCCTGGTTCCAGTACCCGAGTCTTGCTACAGTTCCTGCCTGGTTCCAGTACCCGAGTTTTGCTACAGTTCCTGCCTAGTTCCAGTATCCGAGTCTTGCTACAGTTCTTGCCTGGTTCCAGTACTCGAGTCTTGCTACAGTTCCTGCCTGGTTCCAGTACCCGAGTCTTGCCACAGTTCCTGCCTGGTTCCAGTACCCGAGTCTTGCCACAGTTCTTGCCTGGTTCCAGTACTTGAGTCTTGCTAAAGTTCCTGCCTGGTTCCAGTACCCGAGTCTTGCCACAGTTCCTGCCTGGTTCCAGTATCCGAGTCTTGCTACAGTTCCTGTCTACTGTTCTAGTCTGGTTCCAGTTCTCAGTCCTGCTTATCAGCCTGCCCACTCCAGTCTCAAGATCATCAACTCGCCTAAGTCCCAGCGGCCGGGCTCCTACGGGCTCCTCCCGGGGAGGCTTTGGCTTCCAAGGGTGAAGCCTCACCTAAGTCCCAGTGGCTGGGCTCCTATGGGCTCCTCCCTGGGGAGCACCAGCTTCCAGGGTGAAGAGCACCTCTACGTCCTGCCTGAACATCTGCCTCCCGGTCTGCGGTGCACCAGAGACATTGAATACCTTTCCCAGTCTCTTGCAGGTCGGCCCAAGGGTCCACTAAATTGAGATACCATAACAAGAAAGATATTAAATAAATGGTTAATTCAGTATTGGATATCCCAACATTGAAGTGATTTAGAAATAAGATTGAAGATAATTACTGAAGAGGTGATAGTTTTTGGATTCGATGTTGCCTCTTTTACGTACATCAAGGATGTCATTAACGGCATATTCAATGTCATCTTCTTATCTAGGCTGGTAGGCTCTGGGTCTTTCCTGGAGAACTCGGAGAGTATCACTGGCTTTAGTAGAGGTACATGAAATGCATTGTGTATCTTCATTGATGGAGGCAGTTTTAAACTGTATGTTAGATTTCCTAATTGCCAAAGAATGGTGAAGGGTTCCACAAAGCGAGGTGCAAATCTTGCAGAAGGAAGCTTAAGTTGAAGGTACTTGGTGCTTAAGCAAACCTTTTCTTGAGGCTGAAACTGGGGTGCCTTTTAATGATGAGCATCATAGGTTCTCTTTGCCATTTGTCCTGCTCTGAGGAAAAGCTCCTTCATGTCTCCAAAGTTGGGATAGTTCTGCTGTGGTAGCCTGGGCAGCAGGAGAGGCTACTGACAATGGAATTGGCAGCGGAGGTAATGGTTGTCTCCCGTAGACAAGCTGGAAAGGAGAAGACCCCGTTCAAGAAGTAGGATGTGAATTGATGGTAAATTCTGCCCAAGGCAATAATTCAGCCCAGTCATTCTGTCTAGAGTTGACGTAAGATCACAGAAATTGTTTCAGCATTCTATTCATCCTCTCAGTCTGACCGTTAGACTGAGGATGGTAGGCAGAGGTTAAGTCCAAGGCGATGTCAAATTTTTGACATAATGCTCTCCAAAACCTTGCAGTAAATTGCACTCCCCTGTTGGATAGGATATGTTTGGGTATCCCATGAAGACGGAAGATGTGTTTAATGAAGAGTTTTGCTAACTCGGTAGCAGAGGGTAATCCTGGTAATGCTACAAAGTGTGCCATGTTAGAGAAAAGATTGACCGTAACCCATATGGTGTTATTGCCGTTGGATGATGGCAGGTCCACTATGAAATCGGTAGCGATATGGGTTCATGGTTCATCCGGTGATGGTAGAGGCTGTAATAGGCCCCAAGGGCACCCGGGTGGTGGCTTTTGTTGACACAAACAGTGCAGGAACCCACCTACACCTGCACATCCTTCATGGTTGGCCACCAATAGTATCTTTGCAACATAGCTAGGGTACAACTCTGTCCTGGATGGCCTGCCAGACAGGAATCGTATGCCCACTTCAACAGTTTTTTTCTTAAACTTCTGACTACTACCGTCTTCCCAGCAGGTACCGTGTGGGTGGCTGCGAGGACCATTCTTTCGGGATCGATGATATTACGGGGTTCATCTGGCACATCCTGAGGTGAGAAGGATCATGATAAGGCATCAGCCCGTGTTCTTCTCTCCCAGACGGTACTTCAGAAGGAAGTCAAATCTGTTTTAAACAGAGACCATCTGGCTTGACGGTGGTTGCGTCATTGAGCATGTTGAAGGTACTCTAGATTCTTGTGATCGGTGTATACCACTGTTTGGTGTTGTGCACCTTCTAGCCAAGGATGCCACTCTTCAAAATCCAGCTTGATTGCAAGAAGCTCCTTACCTCCTATCCCATAGTTTCTCTCAGCAGGCGAGAATCGCCTAGAAAAGAAAGAGCAAGGATGGAGCACATTGGATTCACTGTACTTACTTAGAACCGCCCCGACACAAACGTCGGATGTGTCACCCTCTACGATGAAAGAACGGTGTGGGTCAGGGTGGTGGAGACACGGCTTCTTTTGAAAAGTCTCCTTGAGCGTCAGGAAGGATGAGATGGCTTCTGGAGACCAATTGGCAGGGTTGGCTCCCTTCTTGGTCATAGCAGTTAGAGGGACTGTCAATGATGAGTAGTTTTTAATAAATTGGTGAATCCCAAGAAGCATTGCAATGCCTTCAGGCCTGTGGGTTGAGGCCAGTCCCGGATACTCTCAAGTTTCTTGGGGTCCATTTGAAAACCATTCTTAGAAACAATGTATCCCAGGAAGGGTACAGCTTCTTTGTGAAATTCACAATTCTCAAGCTTTGCGTAAAGGTGGTACTCATGCAGGCATCTTAGGACTTTCTTAATATCCTCCTGATGACTTTGCAGATCTTCAGAAAAGATAAGTATATCATCGAGATATACTACTATGCATTGACACAGTAAGTCCTGTAAGATGTCATTCATCATATTTTGAAAGACTTGCAGGTGCATTACTTAAACCGTAGGGCATGATGAGGTATTCAAAGTGTCCATCACAGGTGTTAAAAGCAGTTTTCCATCTGTCTCCTTCTCGAATACGCAACAAGTTATAAGCTCCTTTTAGGTCTAATTTGGAGAATATTTTGGCCTCTTGGAGCCTATCATACAGTTCTGATATTAAGGGCAGGGCGTACCCGTCCTTGTTGGTAATCTCATTCAGACCCCTGTAGTCGATGCAGTGGTGTAAGGTGCCATCCTTTTTCCCTACGAAAAAGAAGCCTGCACCAGCAGGTGATTTGGAAGGTCTGATAAATCCCTTTTGTAGATTTTCTTGTATGTAGGTAGACATAGCTGTAGTCTCAGCTACTGAAAGAGGGTAGACTCTTCCTTTGGGAGGTTCTGAATTTGGCTTCTGATTTATGGCACAGTTGAACTCTCTGTGTGGCGGAAGAACATCAGCTGCTTGCTTTGCGAAAACATCCTGGAAGGAGGCGTATTGTGAAGGTAAGCCAGGTAATGATGGGGTAGTGGGCATGCAGATGAGCGGTGAAACTTCAGCAAGACACTGACCTTGATAGTCTGATCCCCATCAGGACAGTTCCAAGGTAGCCCAATTAAATTGTGGCATATGGTCTTGAAGCCACGGCAGCCCCAATACCACTGGATGCATGGCTTTTTCCAATATTAAAAAAGAAATAGATTCTGAGTGTAGAGTTCCAGTGTGCAGGCCAATGGGGTGGTTACTGAAACTTCTCCAAGAAGTGGTTCTCTATGGATAGATGATAATAGCAGAGGCTTAGCTATTGGTGTAGTAGGAATCCATAGATGTTCAACCAAGTGCTTCAGAATAAAATTACCTCTGGCACCGGAGTCACTGAGAGCGAGAGTCTAAAATTTGAAACCTCCCAAAGCAGAGATACTGGTAATGATAATGGAGGAGTAGCCCCAGGAGAAGTTCTCCTGCAGATCCCAGGCCCGTCAGTTTCCTGGACAAGTGGGACAAGTTTAAACTGTGTGACCCGATTGGCCACAGTACATGCACAATCCCATGTGCTTGCGATAACGTCTCTCCTTAGAGGTCAAATGGCTTCAGCCTAGTTGCATAGGCTCTTCCTCCTCTAGGGATGCATAGGCTCTTCATCCTCTAGGGATGCACACTGGAAACAATAGGCACAGGTTTAGGATGGTTGGACCCCACTGTAGACTTTCGTGGACTCTTAGCCTCCTGAGTACGATTGCAAATACAGCGATCAATTCTCCCCACCAGTTACATTAGGAATTCAAGGGTATCAGGCAAATTACTAGCCACTAATTCTTCCTTTACACAAGAGTTGAGACCCTCCATGAATATGGCATGTAAGCATCCAGTGTCCCAATATAGTTCGGATGCTAGAGTCTTAAATTCAATAGCAAAGTCTGTAAGTGGCTTGTTACGGTGCTGAAGGTTGAGCAAGGCAGATCCAGCCATGGTCTGGCGAGCCTGTTTATCAAACACAGACTTAAAAAGTTTTAGAAATCCTGGTAGGTCATTCAGGATAGGATCTCCACATTCCCATAATGGTGAAGCCCAGGCCAGGGCTCGTCCTTCTCGGAATGACAGGATGTAGGTGGACTTTGAAGCTTCAGTGGGAAAGAGGGTAGGCTGTAAAGAAAAATGCATGCTGCATTGATTTACAAAACCTCTGCACATCTTGGCTTCACCTGTAAAGCAGGTATGTGAGGATAAATGTTCAGCGGTCTTAAGGGTTACAACTGGTGACAGCAATTCCTACCCAGGTGGAGCTGAAGAGTTCAGTTGAGCACCGTTATGGAACTCCATCCCCTCAAACCTCAGACTGGAAACATGCATCTCAACCTTCAAAAAAAGACTAAAGACATGGATATTCACACAAGTATTCCCGGACTCAAACTGATCTATTTCATCCATACCAATCCCTACCTTCACCTACACCATGATTAACCATCTCCACTATCGTTTATATGTTTGAATTAATGACCTGTCCTTTCTCTTCTTTCTCTGCCAAATTCTAATCACCCTGTTATATGTAACTGCCTTTTTCTGCACCATTGTTTTAGTTTATGTTTACGATACACCCTTGTTTTATGTGAACCAGCATGATGGGACTGCGTTCTCGAATGCCGGTATATAAAAACCCGAAATAAATAAATAAATAAATAAATAAATAAATAAATAAATAAATGTAACTGATTGAAGGCAGTAGCTAGGCTCTCCAAAGGCTTTTGTTGTTCCGTGATCCACTGGGCTAAGCCAGGGATGGCCTGCAGGACTGCGAGCTGAGCCAAGTCCATGGAGTTAGCAATCTGTTGTGTTTGTGGCATTGTGGACCCTTGGTTGCAGTGGAGATGACTCCGCCCTTGGGGAGGGGCCCCATGGGGAACCACTGCGATAGGCTGAACTCAGATAGCAGACACAGTATGGATAGAGTCTTTATTGTACTGCTGTTGATAGATGGTAAAAGCAGGAAGATAAGGTCCTGATCCACAAAGTGCCAGTACGTTCATCAGGCTCAGTAGTATAGTCTCACCCAGATGTTCACGATAGGCGGGAGCCCGCAGTGCGGGTAACGCAGAAGCTGGTGGGTGGAGCTGGAGCACCAGATTGTAGAGATACTCACAGGAATGATGGAATCTTCCTGATGGTGGAATGGTGGGACCAAAGGTCCGTGGTGCAGGATATAATGGCTGCTAGGCCCTCGAGGAGCAAGTACCCGATGGTCCGATATCCGGAAAGATAGAGAGAGAGAAAGACCCCCGAGGACCGCTTGTCTTAGTTAGTGAGGACCCTGAAGGGTAGTTGGAAGCAAATGACCCCAGAGGAGTGAGAATCTAGAGCTTCTACAGGAGCGAGGCCCTTGGAGTGATAGCGGTGTCTAAGCGTGCAGCTTAGTGTGGTCAGAGTAGCTTAACTGAAGCCCTTGCTAACTCAAGGTGGTAGCGGAAGCGGAGGATTGTTGTACCTGGAGGTACTGACGTCATGCAGTGGGGCCGCCCCCGAGGTTCCCGCCATGATGTGTATTTGAGCATAAGAGATGTGCGCGCTCGCGCCCTAGGAGGCCATGGGAGTAAGCACGGCGGACTGGGACACCCATGCTAGTTTGGAAACGCCAAGACCCTCATCATTTGGCACTGGAGGCAGCCATCTTTCCCATGAAGAGTGAAAGAGGAGAAAAAGAGGTAAGGTAGAGCGGTCACAGCCGTTTGCGACCGACAGATGCAACAGGGCAAATGACAATGAATGGCCTCCTGAAGCAATCACTGCCTTCAGAAAATTGAAACAGGCTGCCTTCAAGGACCATGCCTTCGCCAACAGGATCCCACACGTCCATTCAGTCTGGAAGTTGACGCCTCCTCCATGGCGGTAGGAGCCATGTTAAACCAACACTTTGACACAGTGATACTCTGCCCATGCTCCTTTTTCTCCCGTAAGATCTCGCCCACAAAGCATAACTACAGTTTCAGGGATATTCAGCTACTGGCCATTAAAATAGCCCAGGAACAGTGGTGACAGTGGCTAGAGGGATCGCAAAATCATATCACTATATATACTGACCATAAAAACCTGGAGCACCTCCGTCATGCCCAGCGTTTGAACACCAATCAAGCTTAATCTCAGATACATATACACAAACGTTCTCTCTCACTCATACATATTTTCTGTCACTCTCACACACATACACACATGCTCTGTCTCTCTCCCGCATACATATACACACATGGTTTTTCTCACTCTCACATACCCACATGCTCACCCTCTCCCACACACATACACACATTCTCTTTCTGTGCCACAAGCATGCTCTCTCTCACTCTCCTACACAGGTACATGCATGCTCTCACTTAATCTCACATACACATATACAAACATGCTTTCTATCTCTCTTCCTCACACATGGTCTCTCTCTCTCTTTTTCACTCTCACGTATACACATGCTCCCTCTCACTATCCCACATGCATGTGCTCTCTTTCTCTCTCTCTCTCTCTCTCCTTCCTTAAATAATAAACCTGGTACTTTTGTTACAGCTCCAACATTGCTCTCTGCTTTCACAGCAAGGGGTAAAGGGAGTTGGATTCAGACAGAAATCAATGATAACCCCAACTTTTGCGGTCTGGGAAACTGATAAGCATGGGGGTAACCTGCACTGCGTGGCTGATACTACTATATGCTTGCTGGGCAGACTGGATGGACTATTTCTTTTATTTCTGTCATCATTTCTTTGTTTCTATGTTTCTCTCCCACACACAGATGCACACATGCTCTTTTTCCACTATCCTCTTGAACAAGCAGGTAGCAGCAGTCTCTTTCCTCAATCCCCACTGCCAAGGGAACAACTTCCCACCACAGGGATGACCAAACTCTGGTCTTGGATGCCTTCTGGCAGTGCAATGCATGCTATTACTCCTCCTCCTCCTCCAAAGCAGTGAAATCCCACCAAAATTGACTGCTTGGTTGTCAGGGTCTTAGTAAGTTGAAAAGCAATATGACCCTGCCATAATTAGCAGCATGGCTGCGGGGCTGCATTGCTTTTCCACTTACTAAGGCCCCATCAAGCATGCTGTAGATTTCAGTGGGAACACCCAGCTTTTTCTCTTACTGAGACCCCACCAGCCACACTACTTTTACTGGTACATAGTGGTGCTATGGCACCCTTCGGTAGTGGCACCTAAGGCCTGATCGAAAAGAAGAATTTTCTGCCAGTAAGTATTCTATGCAGATGGACTCCTGGCAACTGCTGAGTACTATCTGGTTTTATCAAGTGGTCAAAGTTGGAAGTGTTTTTTCCTTGTGTAGTCTTAAAACTGAGGGGCTCTAATGGTTTTTGCTGCTATCAAGATTTAGAATCAGTTTGTATATAAGGCTGTCAAGATATTTGTTGGCACCAGCAGTAAAAATAACAATGGAACCTGTGACTCATTCCATTGTCATTTTTACTGCTGGTACTACAGAAGAGTAAATAAAGGTTTGATATGTTGGAACCATAAATCCATTGTAACTCGCTTTTTTTGATCTCAGCTTATGTGCTTGAAGAGAAAAAAGCCAGAAGAAGACAGTCTGTAGCCAATGCAATAAGGCATTCTGACCTTAGCACTTGTTTTAACACATTTTAGAATGCATTTTTGCATACAAATTTAACTCTGGTATTTAACAATTTTTTTTTTTGCATGGAAAAAACATGTGCTAAAAAATGGGTTAAAATCCATGCTAGGATTATCACCTGCAAATGTAATTCTATAGCTTTCCAGAAACTGCATAATTAGTCTGTTGCTGTCTAAGTTATACCTGTCACACAATCAACAAATCTCCCACCTCCACTGTGCCTATCTTCAGCCTAGACCTGAGGGAATTCTGCGCAACTGCGGAGTGCAGAATTTGCACAGAATCCCCCCACCCCTGCACAGAATTGCCATTTTCTGTGCAGAATTGCCAGAAATGTGCTGAATACGTCAGAGGAGACCTCGGCATGCCACGAACGGAGCATGTGAAGATGAAGGCTCCGCCGTGCCATTTGCAGCGAAGATGAAAATCCCCATGTGCCGTGGCACATTCTGCTTACGGAAAAGATGAAAGCCCCAGTGAGAGTGAATGTGTGTGTGTGTGTGTGAGAGAGAGAGAGAGAGAGGAGGGGAGGGGTGTGAGAAAGGAAAGGGGGTGTGGGGGAGGGGAGTGGTTGTGGGGGAGGGGGGGGGCGGTGAGAATGGAGAGGGGAGGGGGTGTGGGGGAGGGGAGCATGAGAGCAGGGAGACGGGTGTGAGAGAGGGGAGGGGATGGAAAGAGAGAGCACAGGGTTGTGAGAGAGCGGGGGTTGAGCAGGAGAGCATGGGAGGTGAAGGAGCGGAGAGGATGCTTGAGAGTGGGTGCTAGAGAGAATAAACCTATATGAGGAGATTGTGAAGGAGTGTGTATGTGTAAGAAAGATTGGGAGCTTGTGTGTATGAAAAAGGGATCATGTGTATGTGAGGGTGCTAGCCTGTGTGAAGAGATGTGTATGTGTGAGAAAGAGCCTGTGTGAATGGGTGCATAAGAGAGAGACATAGGTAGCCTGTGTGAGGATGTATGTGTGAGAGAGAAAGGGAGCTTGTGTGGGTGTGTATGCAAGAGAGAGGGACCCTGTATGAGGGGATGTGGGTGTGCGAGAGAGTGAGGGAGCCTGTATTATGGTGTGTATATGTGTACTAGAGAGAGGGAGCATGTGTGTGAGAGAGGGAGGGACAGAGGGAGCCTGTGTGATGGGCAGTACTGAGAACAGGGTCAAACTCTGGGACTAGCGATAGAGTAGAAGGGGTTGAGCCTAGAGGTAGAGGGGAGAGATACTGGCAGGTGGAGGAGTTGGGGCCTGAGAGGGCAAAGTGGCCGTGAGAGTAGGGAGAGCGAGTGGAAGGGACACTATTACAATGAATTTCTAAGGAAATTCTGCTCAAAATATTTAAAATTCTGCACCTCTAAGAAATAACTTTTTTTCTGTATTAATTTAAAATGTAATTACTTAACGACTGTCATGTAAATTGTGTTATTTTGACCAATATAAAGTTTGCAGAATTTTGCAAAATTTAAAGTTTTGTGTACAGAATTTTAATTTTTTTTTGCACAGAATTCCCCCAGGAGTACTTCAACCTTAATTCTTTCTCTGCTTCCTGCTTCAGCCTCTCCCTGTTATAATGTAGTCTGACAAAGAGTATGACTCTGTGACCAGAGTAGCCATTGTAGTCTACCAAAGAGTATGACTCTGTAACTGGAGTGGCCAGTCCACTGGCAAGGTGAGTCCATCAGGCTCCAACTGGAATGGCGGTAGGGCATCTTCTTCCTGCGATGCTCAACTTCCTCTCAGGTGAATCTCCCAGGTGCTGGTAACTAGCAAAGCTTAGATAATAGACCCAAACCATGACTAAACAGGAACACAATATAAAGCACAAGCGAAGAGTGGAAACAAGACCAGCTGAGACAAAATAGCAGATCTGGAAAAGTGAGGACTAAATTGGGAGATGAAATGTAGAAGCAGAACTCCAATGAGGGGGCTGGAAAACGAGAATGAAGCCCTGGAAGCCTGGAAATTATGTCCAAACATGAATCTAAATAGCTGTTAGTAGAAAGTATGGGCCAAGGAGCTAAGAGGACTGACCAGCTAGTCACCAAAACCTGCAGAGGCCTTTGCTGGCAGGAAGCAAAAATGTCCTATCAGGACCTCACACTCCCCTCACAAGCAGCCTGCTGGGAACAGGAAGAGAAGGAATGAGGCTAAGGCTGGAGCAAACAGAACAGAAGCAGCACTCTGTCACCTAATTCAGATCCTCTCCTTCTGTTTCCCCCTCCTCTTGTCATGAAGAAAACAGGAGGGGTAGGGGGAAGTTGGAGTGGACTGACAAAGCAGTCAGAATGCTTGATCCTTCAAAGGTCTCTTATATCAGACCAAAGATGATTTTGATATAATTCCTTTTCGGAGTGATGTCCCTTTTAGAAGAGTTCCATCTTTATGAAAGATTCTTGCCACCTGAATATGTGGTCAAATCATTCACCAGCTACAAAGAACCAAATGTGTTTTGGAAGTTTGCAATTGCTGCCGTTCCACAGCTGGCAGAGAGGGCTTTAATTTCAGTTCATAAAAGTCTTGATGACTGGCTCTGCTGCTGAGAAGTTTCAAATGTGTGCTAATTCAACCCATTTTTGTGTCTGTTGCCACGTGTCCAATATATACGCACATATCTTTGTGTGTAATTAATTAACAGCATTGCAAACTGTGGATGCTGAGGGCATTTTCAGCATATATAAGCTCTCAGAAAAAGAACAAGAATTTTCTCAAGAAAATATCACAAGGATGGTTGCACTGTATTCAATCAAAGTGACAATCCTAGGTTAAAAGTTTGAAACTTGATAAATAGTTGATTTTTGTAACTGGAAAAATGTGTATACATTTTAAATATTCAGTAGCAGATTTAGGATTTTGCCACCCACAGGCACTGTTGGTACTGTCACCCTCCCCACCATAAGGCCAGACAACAGGAAACAGAATGACTAAGGAACAGTTTTCTGCAGCAGCTCAAGTGTAGATTCTGTGGCAAAATTATGAAAATTAAGAAGCATATTGACAAACATTTTCATCTTTTATTTTACATTATAAAAGTAAAGTAGTTTTCCAAGCTTGATTGTGTCTGTATAATTTATTTTCTTACTAAGGAGTGAGGAAAGGAATCTCAAGTATCAGTATAGGAAGGTAATCTCTGGGATGGGAAGAGAAGAAGAGTTGGAGAGGACCAGGGATGGGGCGAAGTGGGAAATAGGACTAGGAATGAGGTGAGGAGAAGGTGAGAAGGCAGAAAATGTGTGTGTGTGTGGGGGGGGGGGGGGGGGGAGAGTGTGAAAAGAAAAGGAGGCCGGAGGCAGGCAAGGGAGCTGGAGAGAGGACTGAGGATGGGGGCGGATAGAAGATGGGGAAGTCAAGGAAGTTAGAGTGTGGGGAGTAATTTAAAAAATTGGCATGGAGGAAAAGGAGGGAAAGGAAGGAAGGTTCAAAGACTGTGAAAAGAACAAGAGGGGTTGAAGGTAGGTTCTGGGGATTTGGGAGATAGAATCTAAGATGAAGGGAGAGCTGAGCCCGTCTCACCCCCCCAGCTACTCTCCTCGCTCTAAAGTTATCCCCCATTCAGCCCAGCCCAGTGTCACTAAAATGATCCACCTTTGCTTTGTCCTCTCTAAAATCCTTTTTTGCATTGCTATATCTACTCCAGGCTCAGCCCTCTTCTCCTGTTCCTTGCATACTTCCCAGGAGGGGAGGGGCTGGATCAAGAGGCAGAGGAATGTTTTCTGCTGAGTGAGTAGAGTTGGAAAGCAGAAAATCTTGAACCAGCTTGCTGCCCCCAGTTTTTGCTGCTCTACTCACAGGTCTAATGTGCGTATTGACAAACCTAGGCACATAAATATAGTTTAATAACAAATGTGAACTTTGAAAAATCTGCTGCAGGAAATTGGTGGCTCTGAATATAGTTAGGTAATTCTTGCCCATTTTTTGAAAAACAGGAAGAGGATACAGCATTCAGGTTAGTGCAAACTTCCAGCTTTACAAATAATTTCACAAAAGGTACATTTAATTTCATCACACTTTGAATCCAAATTGCAGGAAGACCGTATTGTTAGAAAACCACCAACAGAGCACTCCAAAAACTCATCAGCAATTACCATCATTGCCAAGTCTCAGCTAGAAAAATAAAACATTGAAAGCATTTCAAAGACCCTGGTATTTTGCTGTTGAAGAGACACCAGCTGTAAGACAGAAGTTATCAAGACATCCAAGTCTCAGCTTGCATATCAAAGTTACTTACAATGCTGTTGGTAGTCCAGGGATTTATAGAGGGTGACTTAAGTACAGCAAACCAATAATGGACCTGAGAGAAACAAAAGGAGAAGCAAAAACATTGACATGCAGCCAAAGAAAACCCCTGATGGACAAGCAAGTGCACAAAAACATTGTTCAAATGGCCAATGGCCAATAGCCCTGGACTGGTCAGCAGAGAGACTTCAACTTGAATTTTAAAGCTTTTGAAGTCAATAAAAAGCTTTTTTTTTCTTCAGCTGAATACCACTGCATATTCTCTTTTCTATGTCCCTCATTTCTACCATTTGTTCTAGCTTTACATTTGTCATGCTTATGGTTTTCTGGCCTGGATACTGCAAGATCTAAAAATAAAAATGAACAAATCAAAAATAGTTTAAAATGTATATACATCCACAGCTAAATAAGGCATAGAGGGTCCATCCTGCTTAGTGGGGACAAGGGCACTGCAAAATGTGATGCTCTTGTTATTCATTTCATAGCAGGCTGGCTTCCACATTCACCTACTCCTTCTTCCCCTCTGCTCGGTTGTTTAGCATACAAGTAAATTTTAAAAGCCCTGTGTGCGTGAATTACCGAGTTATGCACTTGGTCGGGCACTGCGCACATTTTCAGAAGAGCCCGGCCATGCGCGTAACCCCCATTATGTGCCTAAGTGCTGGGCCATTGAAAAGGGGCTATCTAGGGGCGTGATCTGGCTGGGGATGGGTGGGTGGCAGGCCAGGACAGCGCCATTCACTGCTGTCCTGGGGGAGCATGAGCTGGCAGCTGGCGCACAAAGATTACTCCTGCTCCCGAGGAGCAGTAAGTAATGGAACAAAAAACAAAAAGAAAGTAGCTAGAAAGGGGTTAGGGGTCAGGGAGGAGAAGGGAAAGGGTTGGAAGGTTAGGTCGGGGGATGGGTACTTTCCTTAATTGGATCGGACTGGGAGGGAAATGGCCTTTTAAAATTCCCCCCCTGCGTGCGGAGGAGGCCATCCACTCGCACATATGCACACAGACATCGTATTTTATATCATGTGCATGCTGAATTGCACATGTTATAAAATAGCCGCGTCCATGTGCGTGCACCGGGAACCATGCGCACATGGACACACGCATGTGGGTCTTAAAATCAACCCCATAATATTTCTTAAAGCAATCCGTGAAATACATCTGACATGGTTTCAGGATATCCATACTGAATATTTGCATGCCTTCGTGCATATCCCTTGCAAATGTCCTGAAAACCCAAACTGACTGGTTGGTCCTTGAGGTCCGGGTTGAGAAATGCTGGTGTACTGCATAGTGCTCTACAGTGAGTTTGGGACTCAGCATGTAACCTCCATCTGTGGGAATGTGCCACCATCACATACTTAAAGAAATATCCTTCTAGACCAGTGTTTCCCAACCCTCTCTTGGAGGCACACCCAACCAGTTGTGTTTTCAGGTTATCCATAATGAATATGCATGAAATAAAATTGCATATATTGGATACCCAGTGTATGCAAATCTATCTCATGCATATTCATTGTAGCAATCCTGAAAACCCAACAGGATAGATGTGCTCCAGGAGAGGGCTGGGAAACACTGTTTTAGGTACTGGTGCTCAACAAGTTCAAAAAGTGTATTTAAATATCCCAAGAAGAGATAGACTGTCATGTCATATGGTTCTGTTTTATCAGACTGCATGCTTAGGCTTGTTTGTGTTATACTGCTACCTGTGTTATATTGTTACCTGCTGACTACTGAACAACATTTACTCTGTTTCCTAACAAATGTGTAGTCTTTAATCTAATTGGGTGAGCTGCTAGGTATGCTGGGAAGATTTGTCCTGTGTGAGAGGATTATTTATATTGTGTTAGGAGCTTAGAGAGGCATTCAGCCCAGTCTCACCAGCCTGTCTCCCTAGAGCAGTGAGAAGGCATTGTTTTTTTACTCAATAATTTATCAAATATATTCTGAGATGGATTCAAGACAATTCAAAGGCTAAGACTGTTATTCTCTGTCAGGGATAGCCAACTCTGGTCTTCAAGAACCACAGACAAGCCAGATTTTCAGGATATCCACAATGAACATGCATGAGATCATTTTGAATACAATAGAGGCAGTGCATGCACATTTATGTCTGCAAACGGGTCTCTGCTTAATCATCTGGAGAGTATTCAATCCAGAGCTAGAGAATTCTACTCAACACTCTTCTCTCTGGATCCACCAACCTGGATGCCTGCAGGGTTTTATGGGAGGGACTTCCCATGGTCAGCCAGGATGACAGGGAATGACTTGGATGTACCTCTTTGTCTCGCTGAACTCTCTGAAGCTCTGGGTCTGATGCCCTACAATAAGTCCCCAGGCATTGACAGGCTGATCGTGGAGTTCTATCATCACTTCTGGAGTGAGCTAGGGCCTGACCTCTTGAGAGTCCTAAATGAAGCCCTCAAGACTGGGCAGTTACTGCTGTCATGCCAACGCATGGTGTTAACACTGATACCGAAGAAGGGAGACCTACATGACATGAAGAACTGGCTCCCAGTCTTGCTGCTCAGTACAGACTATAAAATCATAGCCAAAGCCATCTCACTGCAGCTGACATGATTCACCCCGACCAATCATACATGATCCCGGGCCAGACCATATTTGATAACATCTATTTGGTCTGGGATCTGATCCATTTCACTCAGAGGACTGGTCTGCCAATCGCCCTTCTCGCTCTAGACCAAGAGAAGTCATTTGACAGGGTGGCTTATGGATACCTAGTGGATACCTTTTGGCCCACACTATGTAGGTCTTCTCCAATTCTTGTACAGCTCTGCAGAGTGATTTATGAAGTTCAATTGGTCTCTAACAGCACTTCTAGCATCCAGGCAAGGAATATGTCAAGGGTGCCCTTTCTCAGGTCTTTGAGCCTTCCCTGCACCTCCTATGCAGGAGGCTCACAGGGCTGGTGCTGTAGAAAGCTGAGAGGTGGGTGATGTATCTCTCATATGTCAATGACATACTTCTCACCTGAGACCCGGTTGATCTAGTGAAGATGCAGGAGTGTCAGCACGAGTACTCTGCTGCATCCTCAGCAAGGATCAACTGGACCAAATGTTCCAGGCTTTTAGTGGGAATACAAGTGGATATGCACCCTAAAGCTTTTCATCATCTAGCTTGGAGCAGAGAGATGTTGCAATACAAAGTCCACAAAGTCATCAAAAACTCTTCTCCAATTGAACTCACCATCCCTTTACAACTTCACACCTCTTCCCGTCCAACGAGGCTAGCCCAGAGAGGCACGCTTAAGGCCCATCCGCTCAAAACTTCTCTTAGTAAAAGAGCTCTTTCCACCGCTGGACCTAAACTCTGGAACTCTCTCCCTCCTGACCTGAGATTGGAACAATCGACTCCCACCTTTAAAAAGAGACTCAAGACTTGGTTGTTTAATCAAGCATTCTCCTAATCCCAATAACTATTCTGATCTTTTCAATATTCGACCTCAGGCCCAACTCATTCAATTCTGAACATATATTCTCCTAAATTATTTTGTTGTTTAAATTGTACTCTCCTTACTCCGTTGAAGTTATTTATTGTTCTCATTAAGTTATTTTATTTTATTTTTCCAAGTTAAATCTTCCCTGTTCTCTGTAAGACATTATTCTACATTCTGTCAATTTTATTGTTACAATGTAAACCGAATTGATTAGTAACTTTGTTGCTAGAACTTCGGTATATAAAACTGTTAAATAAATAAATAAATACCTAGGAGGCCACCTATTGACTGCAGAGACCACGGCCCCTGTCAACTGGCGCAAGCTGGAAGACAAACTAGGTGCTCACCTGGGGTCATGTATTCTCAAGTTGATATCTCTCAGGGGAAGGGCCTTGGTGATCAACCAGCTAGTGGCAAGCATGTTCTGGCATTGGTTGATTGCCCTCAGTCTGACCCCTGAATTTTTGGCCCGGACTCAGAGAAGGTTGCTAGATTTCTTCTGAGCCTGGAGGCACTGGGTCTCTCTTGGTGTTCTGAGCCTCTTACTCGAAGATGGTGGGCAAATTCTGGTAAATATCCAAAGCCATGTCCAAACTTTCTGCCTCCAGACCCTATAGAGGCTCCTTTACGCAGACCCACCTCCGCAGTGGTGCATGCTGGCCTCTTACTATCTCCACCTACAATATGACTGGCAGCTTTTTGTACTCATCTGAGTGGTTACAGCAGAAACTTCTCGAGGCTCTCAGTCTTTTATCAAGATCTGATTAAAACCCAGAATTTGATCTCTGTGACCAGAAAAGCCCTGGTGGCCATGAGTGTGGAGTTTCTAGCCAAGCCTCTACTCTTCAACCCATGCCTGGGAGTGATCATGCTCGAGTCCCCCATGATTTGCCATCAGTTAATGCTGTCCAGTATCACAATGGTAGGTGATCTTCTGGACTATGATAAATGCAAGTGGGTGACACCAGAGACCCTAGCCCATCTCATGGGTCTTACAACCACTCGTGTCACCCATCATCTGCTCCAGGAGATCAAGAACACCATAACACCTGATCAGTACACCTTCTTCAAGGGTGTTCTGCAGACACGACATCCCCACCAGACTCAGAGCCCCATGCATCCATATCTGTTTATCAGTTGCATGCCTTGTGAACCCCCTCAGCCTCCCCACTTAGACAACCCATCCAAGTTGCTGATTTCATTCCAGCACATTTCTGTACCATGCTGAGGTGCAATATCTACTCGCTTTTGCTGCACACGCATTTCCTTGCCTTCATCTCCCCCCAGATACCATCTGGTGGGATGTTCTTCTATCATCTGAGGGCAAGAGGCCCCAGTGGGTATATTTCTATTCCCAGCATATTCCAAGGCTCACAGGAGATCTGAGCTGGAGAATTTTGCAAGGTGCCCTCAGCATGAGTGAGTTTTTAGCCCGTTTCATGGCCTTCTCACCATCCTGTCCCTTTAATGGGATATCAAGGTCCATCTTTCACATTTACTTCTTTTTGTTCCAGACTGCAGTCCCTTTTTGTTTTCCTCAAAATCCTTCTTCTGCAGTTCTGGCTTCATTTCTCTCCCCACGTTTATCTTTGGATGCACCATGTCCTGGACTCCAGCTCATAGAGCAAGAGACCTCCTCATCAACCTCTTCCTGTTGCAAAAATGGCCAACCACAAGACCAGGAGGCAACAACTGGATGGAGAGGTTCCCATGGACTGTGAGGTTCTTTTCTGGGCACTGGTGCACTCCTGCCTTTGACCAGAGCACTATTTTACTGTATCTACTGGCTCAGTTGACACCTTTGCCAGCCAGTGGGCACTACATAATGTGCCTCTAGATTATGTCTTACACTTCAACATTTGATTTACCCCAGTGCACTGTATATCATTTTTGAGTTATAGGTACATTAATTGGTTTATGTTGAATTTTAGATTAGATTGGCCATTTTTCTTGGTTCTCCTTTAAGGGATCCAAGCTTGTACATACTGCTCTGGTACCACCACAGGTGGCATTGGACTGTGGCCAACTAAAATAGGCCTGGTTTTACCCCTTTGCATACTGGGATTTATTCTGATTTCTCCATTGCAGGCTCAGTGGTAAGTTGTTCCAAAAATGGGGAATTGTTCCAGAGAATAAACCTGCCTTCAAGCGAGAGTGTTGAAACACTTTAAATCTTGAACCCTTAAAAAGTTACCTTTCAAGGACCTTAATCTTCTACTGGGCTTATACCAAATGAGACAATTCTTTAGTTGTTGTGACCCAACTTCTTTCAAAGTTTTAAAAACCAAAGCCAGATTCTTAAATTTGCACCTCAAATAAAAATAATATGTACTCGTAGAATTGATGAGTCTTTTATTTCCATTGATTTCTCCTGGTTTTGTTCTTGTTGTAATAAATATGTATAAATTCCAGAGAAAAATAAAACAAAAAGGGAGAATGAAGGTCCCTAAGAATAACAGACAAAATGAAACTTGCAATAACCAAATTCCAACTTAATTTGATAAAGCTTTGATCTCATTGCAACTTTGTAAAGCTTTATGACATTGCTCTGTTGAAGGTTATCATAATCAATAGATGATAAACAAAGGGACAAAAAATTTACTGATTATAAACGTGCACCATTAAAAAAAAATAAAAATAGCATAACTCTAAGTAGGAAAATGTTAGGAAATGTTGTTATGGATCCTCGACCCATAAGTCTATTCTCTTCTGCTTTGTCATTAAGGGCTGGATTTTCTAAGATTGCAGTGGTTTGTGAATCCTGCGGTGATGGGGGTGGGGGGGGGGGGGCAGGCCTGCGAAAGTCGGCAGCAATCACACCACCGTGGTGTTATCACTGCCGGCTTTCTCACCCAATAATAGAGATGTGAATCGGAACTGGAATCTGATCGGTTCCGGTTCCGATCCAAATCTTAAAATTTTTATCGCCCAGCCCGATTTGAGTTCTGATTATCGGCTGCGACCGATCCGACAATCAAAAAACCCTTCCCCACCCTCCCGAACCCCCAAAAAAGGTTTTAAAATTACCTGGTGGTCCAGCAGGAGCGCGGGGAGTGATCTCCCCCTCTCAAGCCATCGGCTGCGTTAATAAAAATTGCGCTGATGGCCCTTTGCCCTTACCATGTGACAGGGCAAAGGTAGCGCCGGCGCCATTTTCAATATTGGCAATATGGCCTGAGTGCAGGAGATCGCTCCCGGACCCCCGCTGGACCCCCAGGGACTTTTGGCCAGCTTTGGGGGGCCTCCTGACCCCCACAAGACCCGGCCCCTGTGACATAGTGAGGGCAAAGGTAGTGCTGGCGCCATTTTGAATACTGGCAATACAGCCCGAGTGCAGGAGGTCACTCCCAGACCCCCGGTGGACTTTTGGCAAGTCTTGTGGGGGTCAGGAGGCCCCCCCAAGCTGGCCAAAAGTCCTGGGGGTCCAGCGGGGGTCCGGGAGCGATCTCCTGCACTCAGGCCGTATTGCCAATATTCAAAATGGCACGGCGCTACCTTTGCCCTGTCACATGTTAAGGGCAAAGGGCCATTGGTGCCATTTTTATTAACGCAGCCGATGGCTTGAGACGGGGAGATCGCTCCCTGCGCTCTCGCTGGACCACCAGGTAATTTTAAAAGGTTTTGGGGGGGGGGTCATTTTAAAGGGTCGGGTGGGTTTCTTTTTTATCGGGCCATCGGCGCCATTTATATTAGTGGCAACCAAAATGGCGCCGATGGCCCGAGAGCGGGAGATCGCGCCGGGACCCTCCCACTGGACCACCAGGTAATTTAAAACATTTTTGAGGGGTTCGGGAGGGTGGGGGATTTGTTTTAAAGGGTCGGGGTGGGTTTAGGGGTTGTTTTGGTGTGCCAGTTTTCCCACCCACCCCCTCCCTCCTCCCCCTCCCCCGATTTACGATTTTTCACGATAAATCGGGGGAATTTCTATTGTATCGCGACTCTAACGATTTTTGACGATTTAAAAAATAACTGCCTCTTGGAGGATTCACCCGGTGCACTTAAGGCCTGGCCACGCGCATAAGGAATTTATGCACACAGGGCTTTAAAAATCTGCCCTATGATGTTCAGGCTGTTAGGATTTGTAGGTATGTGGGCCATGGGCTGAGGTGAGAGATGGTACTGCCCACAGGAAGGAGCCCTGTGAGCCTCACCGTTGGGAGATGAGGTCTCAGCAGATGTCAGACACAGCTGTGGAATAGAGTCTTTATTTGAGAGAGATAGAGAGGCACTGCCCGTGAAGCTGGGGGTGCAGGAGAAAGACACAGAGTCTGTGTGGTGGGGTATACCCAAGAGGAATACCTCTATAGTGAAGATACGGCAATGATCCGCAGAGTGGGGTATACCGATGAGGATCCTAGAAGAGATGATATGGTAGATGATCCATGGAGCAGGGTATACCAGTGAGGGGTCCTCAGGAGGGATGACATGGTAGTGGTCCGCAGCGCGGGGTACACTGATGAGGGTTCCTCACTTGGAAATAACACGGTAGTGGTCTGCAGCCGGGGGTATACTTATGAGGATTACTCACTATAGATGGTATGGTAGTGGTCCACAGTGCGGGGTACACCAATGAGGGTTCCACACTAGAGATGGTATGGTAGAGGTCTGTAGGACAGAGGTACTCACAGTAGTGAAGGTTCCAGAAGAAGAAGCCCAGGGATTGGGGTGAGCAGTAGTCCAAGGCAGAAGGCCCTCCAAGAAGCAGATAGCCAGAGATGAGGAAGGGCCCCCAAGGAGCAGGTACTCAGAGCATCTCACG
The DNA here is from genome assembly GCF_901001135.1 of Rhinatrema bivittatum. Lineage (NCBI taxonomy): Eukaryota > Metazoa > Chordata > Amphibia > Gymnophiona > Rhinatrematidae > Rhinatrema > Rhinatrema bivittatum. Next base: position 121,165 of record NW_021820722.1, on the reverse strand, counting down.
CCAATGTAGCAGGAAGAGGAACGGGAAGTCCGTAGTGAGCAAAGGGGATTCAGCAATGAGGGAACTCATTGCCAAGTCGTAGGTAGGCAGGGCCAGCCGGCTTAAGTATCCTGGAAGGCTGACATCATCCAGAGGTGATGCCCCCGAGGTGCCGCCATGATGTGCTTTAAGACTGGCCCATGTGCACGCGCCTAGAGGATTCCGAGGGCAAAATGGCAGTTGGCAGCATCCGCAGCATCCAGGGAGCCTGGGAATGGTAGGAAGGTCGGCTATAGATGGTGGAGGCCGCAAGCCTTCCCCATGGAGTTAAAGCTGCAAAGAAGGAGGTGAGCAACAGAGGTCGCAGCCATGTGTGACCGACAGATATAACAGTACCCCCCTTCTTAGGGCCCCTCCCTGGGGGTTTTGGTTTTCTTTGGTGAGAAGTATGGAATTGTTTGATCAGCTCTTTATCGAGGATATTGACTGCAGGCTCCCAGCTGTTTTCTTCGGGGCCAAATCCTTTTCATGAGATCAGGTATTCCCAATGCTTTCCACGCTTCCTTACGTCCAAGATGTCCTCAACCTGATATGTTATATCCTCTTCAGCGGCCAGAGGTTGGGATTCAGGCGGTTTCTTCGAAAATTCAGACAGGATGAGCGGTTTTAAAAGCGACATGTGGAAGATGTTATGGATCTTGAGTGATGTGGGTAGATGAAGGCTATAAGAGACCGGGCCCAGCCGGTGGAGTAAGGGGAAAAGCCCAATGTATGTGGAAGCAAAACGAGCAGAGGGCAGTTTCAAATGAATAAAGTGGGTGGTGAGCCACACTTTGTCTCTGGGATTCAACTGAGGAACTGCTCGATGACGAGCATCTTAGAACCTCTTAGCCTTCTGACCAGCTTGCTGTAGAGGTTGTTTGGTGTGTTCCCAAAGTTGGTGTAGCTGTTGTGGAGAAGCCTGTGCTGCCAGAGATGACACAGACAGGGGTACTGGAAGAAGAGGCAGAGACTGGTGTCCGTATACTATTTGGAAGGGCGAAGATTCAGTAGAAGTGGACTGGTGAGAGTTTAAGGCAAACGGCCAAGGGTAGTAAGTCGGACCAGTCATTCTGCCAAGATTTCACATATGTCTGGAGAAACTTCTTTAGGGTATGGTTCGTCCTCTCAGTCTGTCCATTGGCCTGCAGATGGTAGACTGATGTGAGGTCCAAGGATATGTCAAATTTTTTGCATAATGACCTCCAGAATTCCACCATAAATTGAACCCCTCAGGAGTCCGTGGAGGCAAAAGACATGGCAAATGAATAATTTTGCTAATTCCGTGGCCAAAGGTAGACTGGGTAATGCCACAAAGTGAGCCATCTTCGAAAAGCAGTCCACGGTGACCCAAATGGTGTTGTTGCTACTGAATGGGGGTAAATCCACAATGAAATCCATGGCTAAATGTGTCCATGGCTCACTAGGTGCAGGAAGAGGTTGAAGGAGCCCCCAAGGGTGGCCTGTCAGCAGCTTCTGCCGGGCGCAAGTTGGGCATGATTCTATATATGCTTGAGTGTCTTTTCTGATGGTTGGCCACCAGTAGAATCTCTGCAGCGTGGTCAGAGTTCTATCTTGTCTGGGGTGGCCTGCAAGCAAGGAATCATGCACCCAATGGAGGATTTTCCTTCTGAGTGGTCGGGGAACCACCATCTTCCCAGATGGCACTGTGTGTATGGTGGAGAGGAGAACTCTCATTGGATCGATGATGTACCGTGGAACATCTGGAACATCTTCCGTGGTGAAAGAATGTGAGAGTGCATCGACTCAGGTGTTCCTATTGGCTGGCTGGAATCGCAAGAGGAAATTGAACCGGGTAAAAAAGAGAGACCAGCGGGCCTGCCTGTGATTAAGGCATTGAGCATGGTGTAAGTTCTCGAGGTTCCTGTGATTAGTGTATACCATGATTTGGTGCTGTGCTTCCTCGAGCCAGGGATACAACTCCTCAAAGGCCTGTTTAATTGCCAGTAATTCTTTTTCCCTGATTCTGTAATTACGCTCCGCTGGAGAGAAGCGTCGGGAGAAGAACGAGCATGGGTGCAAGGTGTGATTGGCTGAATGCTTGCTGAGAACTGCACCAACACCGACGTCTGAAGCGTCCACTTCGACGATGAAGGGTCATTGGGGATCTGGGTGACATAAGAATGGTTCTCATAGGAACACCTCCTTGAGTTCTTTGAAGGCGGTCACGGCTTCAAATGACCACTGGGAGGGATTGGCCTCCTTTCGAGTCATAGATGTGAGTGGGGTGGTAAGTGTTGAATAATGGTGAATGAATGATCTATAATAGTTAGGAAAATCAAGGAATCTTTGAAGCACCTTAAGACCCATTGGTTGAGGCCAATCCCGAATACTCAGTCTTTTGTGGATCCATCTGGAACCCCTGGCTTGAGACCATAAAGTAATAAAACAAAAGGAAACCGCCTATAAAGAATTTAAATTCAGTCTTACCATCAAAAACTAAAGGGGTGTAGTTTTACCTGTGTGGAAAGAAAAGGTCTGTTTAAAGATGCCGCATCAGCAAGCCTGATGACGTGTTCTTACCCAGAGATGAACCATATCAAGCTTTTTGCTGGTCAAGGCCACAAATGATTGATAGACTGGATAGTTCTTCTCTGGGTAAGAACACGTCATCAGGCTTGCTGATGCGGTATCTTTAAACAGACCTTTTCTTTCCACATGGATGAAACTACACCCCTTTAGTTTTTGATGGTAGAGCTGAATTTAAATACTTCATAGGCGGTTTCCTTTTGTTTTATTATTATTTGACGTACAGGACCGAAATGGTGCTCTTTTTGGTGGTTTGAGACCATATAGCCCAGAAAAGGGACAGATTCCTGGTGAAAGGATCATTTCTCCAGTTTATCATATAACTGGTTATCCCTTAAGCGTTGTAGAATGTTGGCGACGTCCAAGTAGTGGCTCTGAAGGTCTTGTGAAAATACGATGATATCATCAATATAAACCATGACACAACTGTAGAGCATGTCTCTGAAGATTTTGTTCATCATATTTTGAAATACTGCCAGGGCATCGCAGAGGCCAAATGGCATTACCAAATGTTCAAAATGGCTGTCGTGGGTGTTAAATGCGGTTTTCCATTTGTCGCCCCAGCGTATCCTGACCAAATTATATGCTCCTCTGAGGTCCAATTTGGTAAATATCTTGGCTGATGTCATCCAGAGGGGATGCCCACGAGGTTCCCACCATGATGTGCTTAAGACTGGCCCATGCGCGCACGTGCTTAGGAGATTCCAAGGGCAAGATGGCGGTCGGCAGCATCCGCGACATCCAGGGAGGCCCAGGAACGGTAGGAAGGCCAGCAATAGCTGGCGGAGGCAGTAAGTCTTCCCCATGGAGTCAATGCTGCAAAGAAAGAGGTGAGCAACAGAGGTCGCAGTCATCTGCGACCGACTGGCGTAACATAGGCAAGGTAATCATATACTTTCAGAACCAAATTTTTGCCCATCCACTTCATATTCACTAGTGTATATGCAAGACTCAGTACTCAAATTATGTAAGAAGAGAAAATGAGCTTCAACTAGGGATGTGCATTTCTTTTTTTTTTTTCATTTTTAGTGCACACTAAATTGAATTTGTGCTCACTAAAGCAATTTAATGTGCACTAAAATGAAAACAAACCAAAAAAAGACCCCTAATCAATTAATGAAAATGAAAATAAATATTTTCCAGCTGTACAGTCCTAGCTTCAACAAAGGAGTTAGGTATTCCCATGGGCCAGAAACATTCAGAGGCTGTAGACCGAACCGTATACCGTAGAACTACTGCAATTAAAATAATGCAAAATAAAATAGATGGCTAAAAGGCACTTATCTAAGAACTGCCACACTGATTCAGAGTGTGGGTCAGTATAACTCAGTATCTTGTCTCTAACTGTTAGTGCATTTGCTTAATTTTTACATTTAGCTCTTTGGGCTAAGTCTTATAGTATGGTTTACACAAGATTTTACTTGCATAATTTTTTGTATGGGAATTGTTTCCTTCCAGAAGTTGTAGAAAATTAAATCCTTGGGCAAAAGATGTGTTATTTCAATATTCTACAAGAAAACTAACTCACAACCTTTTTTTTTTTTTTTTTTTTTGAATTATATTTGTTGCCTAATTCTTTAATCTGACCCATAAGGCCAGATTTAAGAAGCATATTTCTCATAGATACAAAATTAGAAAAACTCTTTAGTACAATTGGCCCATAGTTCACTATATAGAATCATAATGGAGTGATAACATTTCAGTGCTTCTTCTGATAATGCTCATAATCTATTTTTAATGAGAATTGAGCCAAGGCAATCAGTTAGCAACATAGCCAAATGCTGAGCCAAGCTGAGAATATTTGTATGGCATCACTGCAGTCCAGAAGGTCAGCTATTCAGACAGGACTGGCTTGCTTTTAGGCATGCTGAAATAGTACAAAAAAGAATTGGCAGCTAATTTGATACATGAGTGCACCAAAATATCAGAGATGGAGAAAGAAAAAGACTGCCATGCTGCAAAATCTTGGCCTGATGTGAGGAACTAAGAATTTTGCAGCAGCTCCAGGGTAAGACCATGTGGCAGCACATCGATGCCAATGACTTATTGTCCTCCAGTATGAATCACATTTTGTGGTTTTATTTATGACAAGATTACAATACTCTGCATAATATAAATCCCAATGATAAAAAAAGAAAGGAAGTGCACAGCAGGGTTAGCTCTGCTTTTGCCCATATTTTGTTTATTAAAACATAGGGGATTTGGGGAGTCAACCACTCATATAGTAGCAACTTTTGACAAAGCACAGAACTGCATGCCTTAAAATACTGCATTTTTTTTTAAATACTGAGCTGGTGTGCAAACAAAGACATGCCTAGTGACTAAGAACTATTAATATTTCAAAGGCTGACTGAAACAAAAAGAGCTTCCAGAGTTCTTAAAGATAAAAATAAAATAAAATTGTGGTAATGGTGCAAATGTTAGAATGATAAATGATGCAGGAAGGGCAGACGCTTGACAAATGTTAACAGGGCTTGAAATAAACAGTCCAAACCTCTGCTTCAGAAATGTTCTACTCTGTTAAGCTGCATTTATGAGTTCTCTTATGGCACTGCAGGGTGCACAAGATCACAACATTCTTTTTAGACTTGGTGTTTTCTGATAAATTCCCAATCCAGCTCTGGCTCTAATAGAAATAAAATGTTAACAGTGCATATAAATCCTTTCCAGTCCCAAGCAGGAAAAAAACAAGGAGTTCAGTGCATGTGAAGTCACATTTTGAGCACCTTACATAAGGGAACCTAGCTGATTCTCCTTTCTTCTTTTCAGGGTTTCATTCAGTGGACTCTTTTTTAAGGATTTTCTCTTTAGAAGATTCTCTTCAAAACAGCCCTACCCTCCTCTGAGTCATAAGAACATAAGAACATGCCATACTGGGTTGGACCAAGGGTCCATCAAGCCCAGCATCCTGTTTCCAACAGTGGCCAATACAAGCCATAAGAACCTGGCAAGTACCCAAAAGCTAAGTCTATTCCATGTTACGGTTGCTAGTAATAGTGGTGGTTATTATCTAAGTCAACTTAATTAATAGCAGGTAATGGACTTCTCCTCCAAGAACTTATCCAATCCTTTTTTAAACACAGCTATACTAATTGCACTAACCACATCTTCTGGCAACAAATTCCAGAGTTGAATTGTGCATTGAGTGAAAAAGAACTTTCTCCGATTAGTTTTAAATGTGTCACATGCTAACTTCATGGAGTGCCCCCTAGTCTTTCTATTTTCCGAAAGAGTAAAAAACTGATTCACATCTACCCGTTCTAGACCTCTCATGATTTTAAACACCTCTATCATATCCCCCCTCAGCCATCTCTTCTCCAAGCTGAAAAGTCCTAACCTCTTTAGTCTTTCCTCATAGGGGAGCTGTTCCATTCCCTTTATCATTTTGGTCGTCCTTTTCTGTACCTTCTCTGTACCTTATCCATCCTCTAAATCCCCCACTTCAGCTGGGGATTTAGAGGAATCCTGGAGTTCCACTGATTTCATGAATAGGTCACAGTTTCAGATGCAAATGATGGGAGTGAAGGTGGTGGTTTGGGAGGTGTCCAGATACTTCCATTTTTTTCTTTGGGACAAAAAAGAAATGCCCTAACCTAGAGGGAATGTTCACAAATTCTACTAAAGTGATTAATGATCAAGTTAGTATTGATCATCATAATCTACCATGGGTTAGGCAAGAGTGCCTGTTCCAGCTTCATTATAGATCACCATCAGTCCATCTTTTTCTAGGTCCTCATGGATCTCGTTCACCTGTAGGTTGATATTGAAGAGCTTCTTTCAAGAAACATCTTTCTACAGGTTTCCATTGTTCTTTATGACATTTGAGTTTCTCATTCAGTCCTGTTTTGTTTATTACATTCTTTAGAAGATCATAAAAATTTAACTTATGCTTCCTAAATTCTGCTAACATCTTTATTATGCATAAGCCATACTTCAGATCCATAGAAAAGTATTGGTGTTGCATAAATTTATAAAATGTAAATTTTTTCTCTTCTAGTTTTCCCTTTTAATGTTCTATGTGTGGTATCACAGATTGGAACTGATATAAGCAAAAGTAATGTCACAACCCACATAATTAAAATATGAAACTTGTTCAAGAACATAATTGTCAATGACAATTCTAATAGGTCATTTTCTTTTCAAAGATTAGTACTGATTCAGTTTATAAATAAATCATCCCCATGTGAGATAAAATAAATAGCCTTTATTTCTTCCTTAGAGAGACTGTGGTAGGAGGTTGCATTACAATGCTAGGCAGGTCCTTTCTGCCAGACTGGAAGAACAGAAACAAACTCATTTTTGTTGCTCTTGGAAATCTGCAAACATTTCTGATCAGAGTGTAGCTAGCAGCCTTGTAACTGATGTTAGGGTATGAGCTATGACGAAGTGGAAGCAGGTGTTTCAGAGGAGGAAGAAGGCCTTGCAAGTGCTCTGACCCCCTCTAACATAGTCAGCAGTAATATCAAATTCTGTTACTGCTCTGTCTATCCCAGTAGCGGTGAACTTTGTTCTTGCATCTCCATTGATTTTCCATAGTCAGTCTCACTAGAGGAAATCTAGAGAGAGGTTTCTTGTATATAATACTGACAGGCTCCGTTAAACAATTTTGTAGTTTTCTCCCTGATACTACTGTAAAACTGACAAATCAAAATGTCATAATTAAGGATTATATTGTTCACTTGCAGGTTTGTGAATATAAATTTCCACCATACACACAAATGACAGCATGCTCATTAAAAACAATTTAAACTTGGGCCAAGATGGCAGCTTGAAGGGTTAACACTACGGAGAGCTCCAGTTGTTTACTTAGTTTGAGTTTTCCTCCTAACTTTTACCCCTAGTTTTCAGTGGGGATGCATAAGGGGAAGACAGTTGCTTATCCAACAGAGCTGTCTTCCACAGCAATGTTGAAGTCTTAGCTGATTAGGTTTGTATAATGAGAGGCTGGTAGAGTATCAGGGGATGGGAGTTCCATTGCTGGGGTGATCGAGTGAGAGGCTGTTCAGCTGAAGCATGAGGTATCTTTGAACTCCCGCTGATCAAGAATTCCCTCCATCACCTCCACTACTTCCACCCTGCTCTATGCCAAGTGTAAAGCAGTATCTTGGTGGGCATGAGCATGTCGACAGAAGATGTTTAGGCCAACACTGTTGGTGCGAGAGCCACAGTAGTACAGTACGCGAGTGATCTACAGCCTGAGTAGCTGGCAGCCAGGATGTTGAGTGTGGTAGTAGAATTAGTGGTATCCAGGAATGGAGCCAAACCAGAGGAGTTGATGAAGGAAGGAAGAGCTCCTGTATGAGCATCAATGCTGAAGATATATCATCTATCCTCCTTTGCAATGCATCAGACTCCAATGAGTGCTGCTAGAAAACACTCACCTGGTGAAGCCTCCGGCCATTATCTTGTACTCACAATGGAATGTTCTGGTGAGCCTAGAATTGTCTACTTCAAAATATTTCTCTGAAATTCTTACCTTATGTAGTTTTGTTCATCATTTAATACAGCATCAGGAAAGTTTGTCTCTAGTATGAGTGTAAATTTGCTGTATTATTTATGACAAAATTACTGTTCTCTGCATAATGCAAATTCCAATGATAAAAATGAAAGAGGGAATACACAGCAGGCTTAGCACTGCTTTTGCTCTAGAATAAAAGGGGACATTGAAAGTCTACAACAGACAATTGCTCAGATTAAAATCTTCAATATGGTTATTTTCTGAGTAAGACCTTTAAAATGGCTCCAGTCTATGTATGGACTGGATATACAGCACAGGTTGGAACAGCTAGAAAACTTTACCAGACATTTAAACTTATAGTTCTTGAATTTCCTCAAGCTTGTCAATGTACTGCCCCTGGAAATCTTCATAAGATACCTGATCAATATTCTCTAAATCCTATCAGATACTCTCAAGACATGGATGGTTTTTTCTTTTTTTGCAGACACTTTAAATGTGAGGTGAGAGCCTTGGAACCCTCATTATGGTCCCAGACCTCCCACCTCACATTTACTGCTTTTCAAAAAGGTGATGTTTTATTGTGGCTGACCCAATGGGGGAGTAAAGGAAGGATTTGAAGAAGAAAATCAGCTATAGGAGTATGAAGAGTTGCGTGGGTGTCTTAGGTAAACCAATGAGACCTGTACCAGCAGCTGGTGAATGCGTCCTGTAGCAGAACAGACTGGAGCTTTACCTGTACCAGCTGCCTCCGTCACAGGTTGAGCCTTTCGGTTATGGTGGTTGGCAGATATTAGGCATGTCCCTAGGATGGTGGCTATACAAGAGTCCGATGGTACACTTGGGTCAGGGCAGGCAACAAACTAACAGAGATAGGCCAAGATCAGGGCAGGCAGAAGACAAGGGTGGTCAGGTCCAGGCAGAGATCAGGTCCAGGTGGCAGGCAATTGTAGTCAGGTCCAGGCAAGAGGTCAGCTCCAGAAGTCAGGCCAAGAGTGGATGAGGACACATGGAAGACACTGGTTGAGATGGGCAGTACAAGGCAAGGCTGGACAAGGAAGATTGAATGAGTTGAGACAAGGCTGGATGCAGCAAGGCTGGACTCAGTAAGCTGGAGAAGCAATTCTAGATGAGGCAAAGCTGGAGAAGCAAGGCTGGATGAGGGAGTCTGTGCAGATGGACAATATGCTAGACAAAGAGTTTAGCTAGTTCTTGTGTTGATGAGAGGCCTGGAAGGGTCATAAAATGCACTCATATGGTAATGTTGCTGTCAGAGAAGTGAAGGTCAGTTAGAAAGTCAGTGGTCAAGAAGGGTCCAAGGTTCTTTGCGGACTGGCAGAGGCTGTAATAACCCCCAAGTTCAAGCTCACCCACTTTTATTCATGGCACATGTGGAACAGGTCTCCAAGTAACACTTTATGTTGGTCCTCATCCCAGGCCACCAATAGTGTTGGTAGATTAATTACAAGGTTCTGGTGATATCTGGGTGACATGCTAGGCAGGAGTTATGAGCCTTCTGAAGAACCTTTTGACATAGACACTAAGGAACCACTGTCTTCCCAGGAGCGACTGTGAATGTGGCAGCAATTACAATCTTCACAGGGTTGATGATATGCTGCGGAGACTCCTGAGAGTCAGAATCAAAGGAGCATGAAAGGGCATCAACTTGTCGGTTCTTCACTATGGGATGATATTGCAATTCAAAGTCAAACTGATTAAAAAACAATGACCAGCGGATTTGCCGGGGTTCAGCCTCTGAGTCTGTGCAAGGTGTTCCAGGTTTTTGTGATCCATATATTTAGTCACTGGGTGCTTGGCTCCTTCCAACAGGTGTTGCCATTCCTCTAAGGTTAGCTTGATCACTTGTAGCTCATGATTGCCAATGGTATAGTTCTCTGCTGGAGAGAAATTTTTCAAGAAATAGGAGCAGGTCATGAGAGCACCATTTTGGTTATGATGCAGGAGGACAGTGCCTATTCTGAGAGTAGATGCATGTACCTCCATAATGAATGACTTGAACAGGTCTAAGAGGTATAGACATGGATCAAGGGTGAACTCCTCTTCGAGGTGCTTGAATGCTTGGATAGTATCCATGGTCCAGCTTTTAGTGTTTGTGCCCTTCTTGGTCAGAGCTGTGAGAAAATCCATCAAGGAGGGGTTATCATGAATAAATTGCCTATAGTAATTTGTGAACACCAGGAAGTGATGCAGTGTCTTGAAGCACTGCATCACGATTGTGTGATGGTTACCATGGATGCCAGTCTTCAGGACTGGGAAACAGTTTGTCTGTGCAAGTCTGCTCAGGGCCTTTGGTCTACATCGGAGCAGGCGTGGTCTATCAGTCGGTAGATGAGAGCAGTATACAGAGCTCTGGAATAGTTTCTACACTTGGTCCACAATCAAATGGTGTGCGTTTTCTCGGATAACTCGACCACGGTAGCTTACATCAACCACCAGGGGGGAACCAAGAGTCCAGCAGTGGCACAGGAGGCCCAGTTGCTGTTCAAGTGGGCAGAGCTTCATCTCGAGGGAATCGCCACCTCCCACGTTGCAGGAGTCGACAACGTCTAAGCGAATTATCTCAGCCAGCAACAGTTGGATCTGGGGGAATGGGAACTCTCTCAGGAAGCTTGGGATCTCCGCTGTGAATGGTGGGGGAGCACGCAGTTCAATCTCATGGCAACGAGTCTCAATATCAAGATGCCAGGATTCTTCAGCCGCCGGAGGGAGTCCGGGGCTGTGGGGCTTGATGCCCTAGTATGTGCGTGGCTGACTGGGGTTCTCCTGTATGTTTTCCCTCTGTGGCCGCTGATATCGAAGGTGCTCCAGCATGTAGAGGGACACACGGGGTCAGTGATAATGGCGGATCCAGAGTGGCCTCGCCGCCCATGGTTTACGGATATAGTGCATCTTGCAGTGGACGGTCTGCTATGCCTGACCCATCTACCAGATCTCCTTCGTCAGGGTCCTATATTTTCCGATCGGGAGGATCACTTCTGTCTCGTGGCCTGGCTTTTGAGAGGAGACAATTGTGTGTGAGAGGGTATTAGGAACCCGTAATTGCCACGCTTTTCCAAGCGATTCACCTTTCTACCTCGTTAGCCTATTCCAGGGTATGGAAGGTGTTTGAGTCCTGGTGTGGACAACAGGGCTTGGAACTTCTTCAGGTTTCGGTGTCCCATATTTTGTCCTTTTTTGCAGGTGGGTTTATTCAGAAGATTAGCCCATAGTTCCCTTTGAGTCCAGGTTTCTGCTTTGGGATGTCTCAGAGGGAGAGTACAGGGGAAGGCCTTGGCTTCCCATCTGGATATGGTGCATTTTCTATCGGGAGTCAAGCATCTCCGTCCCCCTCTGTGTCGCATTTGTCCGGAATGGAATCTCAATCTCATGTTGTGGACCCTTTGCGAGGAGCCCTTTGAGCCTCTGAACTGGATGTCTTTGAAGATCCTTACTCTGAAGATGGTCTTTTTGGTGGCTATCTGTTCAGCTAGAAGGATTTTGGAATTGCAGGCACTTTCGTGCCGCGATACATTCTTCTGGATATCTTTGGATGATCCTAGGCTTCACTATGCCTGCTACCCAATTGACTCCAAGTGACCCTCACAATGGACCACCAGGACTTCACTACTCTAGTGTTAGTGGACTCCAGTGCTGGGAGAAACTTTGTGATGGAAGAGATTTATTTATTTATTTATTTATTTATTTATTTATTTTAGAAGATTTATATACCGATGAACGTTGGGAACATCTCATCGGTTTACATTAAAACAAAATTATAGCTAACCAAGCTTTACATAGAAATTGGAACCAATTTCTGCTATGGGAAGAAGCAAAGGGGTAGCAGTTGTCTCCCGTAAACCACTTGGGATGACAACGAGATGGTGGAACATCTTCAGATTCCCACTGTCCCAAGGAAGTCTCAACTTATCTCCTCCATTAATGGGGATCCTTTGCCTGGCCAGATTACCCTCACCACAGCTCCGCTGACACTACGCACTGATTTGCTCCATAAAGAACTGATAACATGCCACGGCATCACCTGCACCATAAGCATTGTCCATAGTTTGTTTGGGCCATGCTGCAGCTTTCTCATTGGGGAAAGTAATGCCATGACTCATGCTTGGACCACTCCACCTCCCTCTCCCTCTCGGGTATTCCTTCTCAGTATAATGAGTAAGAGGTCATTTTTTCTGAGTGTAAAGCTGAAACTCTACCATCCCATCGGTCATGTCTATGGAATTTAACTACTTACTGACACCAAACCTTCACAGGCAGAGTCTATTCCTTGTCTCTCCCTGAGACCTGAGCAATGTCAGAGTACTGAAATGATCCCATGACTCCCATGTTGCAGGTCACCCTGAGTGGGCTCTAACATTTGCACTGCTTCAATAATACTATTGGTGGCCTCAGATAAAGCAGGATGTTAAACCTATGTGGATCCTTGCCCCAAACTGTGCACAACAGAAAGCTTTTTTGGGCCAATGCTAGGACCTGTTACAGCTGTTACCAGCACCCAGGGTCCCCTGGACCCACTTGTCCACCAATTTTATCATGGACCTCCCTCTCTCAATAGCACCACCATAATTTGAGTGGTTATCGGCTAGAGATGAACTTCACTTTTTTGAGTTGGACACTTCGGGGTAAAGTTAATTTTTCCTCGGTTAGTTTTTTGGAAAAACAAACAAAAACTAAACGGGGAAAAATGAAACCGGCCCAAAAAACGATGCGGGAAAACGAAGCTCAAAAAAACCCATCCCAAGCATTAAAATTCACTTTAATACATGAAATACAACCCCCCCCACACACACCATCCCGACCCTCCCCAAGACTTACTAACATCCCTGGTGGTCCAGCAGGGTCTCGCGAGGGATTTCTCCCTCCGTGCTGTCTGGCCAGCCTCGATCAAAATGGTGCTGATAGCCTTTGACCTACTATGTCACTGGGGCTATTGGTACCATTGGTCAGCCCCTGTCACATGGCCATCGGTGACATCTTGTGCTCCTACCATGTGACAGGGTCTGACCAATGGCACCGCTAGCCCCTGTGACATAGAAAGGGCAAAGGCTAACAGCGCCATTTTGATTACTGGCAGCCGACAGTCCGAGTGCAGGAGGTCGCTCCTGGACCCCTACTGGACCACCAGGGACTTTTGGCAAGTCTTGGGGGACCCTCTTGACCCCCACAAGACTTGCCAAAAGTCCAGAGGGGGTCCATGAGCAACCTCCTGCACTCAGACCATCGACTGCCAGTAATCAAAATGGCGCCGATAGCCTTTGCCCTTACTGTGTCACAGGGGCTACCGGTGACATTGGTCGACCCCTGTCACATAGTAGGAGCACAATATGGCACCAATGGCCATGTGACAGGGGCTGACCAATGGCACTGGTAGCCCCTGTGACATAGTAGGTGAATTTTGAAGCTTGGGGTGGTTTTTTATTTAAAAAAATAAAATGTGCCCTCCCCCTATACAAACCCGAAAAACTAATTTTCCTCGTAGTTCAGGGAAAATCAGTTTTGGGGTTCGGGGCCCCCAACCCATGACAAATTAGGAAATTTCGTTGAAATTGCCTAATTCGTGATAAACAAACCACATCTCTATTATCGGCTGCTTCTCAAAGATGGCTCACTTTGCCCCACTCCCAGATCTTCCTTCAAGCCTGAAGTTAGCATGTCTCTTTACACTTCGGGGTAGATTTTTAAAAAAAGCGCGTTCGCGTACTTTTGTTTGCGCACCAGGCGCAAACAAAAGTACGCTGGATTTTATAAGATACGCGCGTAGCCGCGCGTATCTTCTAAAATCCTGGATCGGCGCGCGCAAGGCTGCCGATTATGGGCAGCCGGCGCGTGCCGAGCCGCGCAGCCTGTCTCCATTCCCTCCGAGGCCGCTCCGAAATCGGAGCGGCCTCGGAGGGAACTCTCTTTTGCCCTCCCCTCACCTTCCCTTCCCTTCCTCTACCTAACCCACCCCCCCGGCCCTATCTAAACCCCCCCTTACCTTTGTCCGTAGATTTACGCCTGCAAGAAGCAGACGTAAATCTACGCGCACCAGAGCACGGCGCGCCAGCAGAGTGCTGGCGTGCCGTGCTCTGACCCGGGGGCTGGTCCGAAGGCCTGGACCACGCCCCCGGGCCGGCGCCATGCCCCGGTCCCGCCCCCGAAACGCAACGCCCTGCCCCTGAAACGTCGCGTCATCGGGTCCCGCCCCGACACGCCCCCTTCCAAAAACCCCGGGACCTACGCGCGTCCCAGGGTTCTGCACGCGCCGGCGGCCTATGGAAAATAGGCGCGCTGGCGCGCAAGTCCCTGCTCGCGTAAATCCGGGCGGATTTACGCGAGCAGGGCTTTGAAAATCCGCCCGTTCATGCGTTCCATCTACATGGTTTACACAAACATATTTTATCTGACAGTGGAGTACAGTTCACAGCTATGTAATGACATTCAATTTCACCTTGGACTTTACAACGGCATACCATCCACAAGGGAATGGGCAATCTGAACATACTAATGGCACACTCATGGCCTTCCTCTAAATCTACATCAATGAGTGCTAAGATAATTGGGCTTCCCCTCTGCCCTGGATGGAATTTGCATATAATACCCATATCTGTGGCGTTACCAGATCGTTATCATCCCAAGTGGTTTACGGGAGACAACTGCTACCCCCTTTGCCTCTTCCCCCCATGGCAGTACCCTCTCCTAAAACTCAATAATCCACCCTGGAAATACAAGACCTTTGGGTCCACACCAATCTTCTCATCCATAATGCAGTGGAGAAGACTGAAAAACCACATATGCATACAAAAGGCCCACACCTAACTTTAATGTAGGTGAGAGAGTGTGGCTAAGCACCCACAACAAACTCAGAGAACCCTCTATGCACCTTGCTACACAATTTATTGGCCCATTCCCAATAATTTGCCAGATAGGTTCTGGAGGATCCATGCTCCCAACAAGTCTTTGTTATTATAAGTGTATCTTTAATATTATATGGGCATAAAGAAAAGGATATTCTTCTAATTTAATACCAGAAGAGGAAATCCTTTTCAAAATATCTATTTCCTTAAATATAAAACTGTATGATATACATTTACATATTGAACACTGTTGATGTGATAACTATAAATCTTTTGCTGAAATGCTAATTTGTAACTTATACTTTGAGTCCTGTTACAAAACTATAATAAGAGTAAATAATTTGTTATTGGATTAAGGTTACAGAAAAATGCATTCTTTTTCACCCTCTAGCACATTTAAGCCCATAAAACTTTTCCAGAGGAATTTTATTTAATTGTTTATGACTAACTCCTGTTAATTCAAGGACAGAGTAGAATATGTAGTTGAATATATTTTTGCTTCTCTGTTTCTTTGCTTGAAAAAAACACTTTAAAAATGTTAGTATAATTATGTATAAGATGAACAATGAAAATTTTGGAATAAATTACAAATTTATGGAAACCATCATTGCAAACTTGTATGAAAGTAGAGACTTCTCAGATTAATTAGGAGACAAACAAGCACAGATCAGAGCAGGGCAAAGGATATAGATGAATATTTTTTGAACCTGGCTGTAATTTAACTTCAGAACCTTTCTAGTTAAAAACTGTTAGTGTATTCAGATCATTTTTTTCTCTTGTCTCTGCTTAAAATAAACTTAGATGTTAGTATATGGGATCTACCTTTATCCTGGACTTGCAGCTTCTTATTGTTTATCTTTAAGCAAGGACATTTGGAGAACAATTAGTGTTAATGTAGACATTTTTCCAATTAGAAGATTAAATGTAAGAAAATATGGTGCCATCCTAAAGTAAACAAAGGGAGATTTCTCATTTGCAAGGTCCATGAAACAAAATTCCTATGGTGGATGCCATTTTTGTTTGGGCACCATCTTAGCTTATGTATTTTTCTATTTCCAAACTTAAAAAGAGCAAACAGTGAAATCATGCATCTGAAACAGAAAATGGAAAAGTAAAGAATTTTACTTCTATTTAAAAATAGCTAATACTTAGCTGCTAATTTCTTGCTGGTACAGAAATATGGATATATTCTGAATTTTCTTTGACAGGCAAAATATAAAATATTCTTTTTTCTTTGGGTTTTATTTTCTATAGGCATAGAAGTTTCTTCTCATTCTTAATAGATATGTATAAACTAATAAAGATAACAGCAAAAGCGGTAAAGTCTGAAAAAAAAAGTTTGCTTTCTTTCTTACTAAGCACAGAAAAGGATACAGAATTAAAGAAAAAAAATCTCCCTATACTTTGAACCAATTAATGAAAGAATAAGCAGCATATCACTGTTCTGTCTCTGCTTTACAGAATTGATCAGAATAAACATACAAAGTCCTCCCATTGGTATCCCATCATTTGAACCTAATTTTTTGTCATTTCAGTAGCAAACTGTCTGATCACTATCAGTTTTGCTTACCATCATCACATGCTTTTACCTTCAATAAAACAATATCTTCATAGTAGAAATATTTAATATACTTTAAATGAAGAAGAATAGATGCTGGCAGATAAGCATGTGAAAGTATAAAACATTTAAAATGAGATTAGAACATTTTATAATTAGAAATAAACATTTTGACTAAGCAATCTAGAGCAGAGACTAGCCTGTCGCCTTCTGCATTCTAATTTCCAGTGACATTGGTGGCAATAATAATGACAACAGCCACTTTGTCAGGCCTAACTAGCCTATCTAACTCTTCTCCTACTGCCTTAACCCCCTACACAATTATTTGAGGGGGATGAGGTGGAATAAACTCTAATATGTGACCCCTACAGTTATCTCCTCTTCTGGGCACTGAGGATTCAACTGCAAAGATACTTGCAATGAGGATAATATAATTTTGTTTTTGTGCATGGTGAAAGTGCCTAGCAAATCTGAGGACTGAGAAGAAGTGGGAGGGAGAGACAGCCCCACTGGGGTAGGATTGCTGGAACAAGGTAAGGAGATAGAAAAAATAAAACTGATTCAGGATCCCTTCTCTGAGACTTCATGAATTCTTGCTGTGTACATTTGATATTTTGTCTGGATCTGTGTCTGTGTCTTTTTTTAAATCCCTATTAAGAAATGGCATGACAGCTCTTGTTTGTATATTGCTTTTACCATCTTTTGAGCTTTTATCCTATTTAAACAGTGTCACACATTCAACAGACACAATAAACACCACAAAGAAGAAAGTAATTAGAAAGATAACAACTTAAATTTAAAAATACTTAAACTTCAAAACTTCAAATAAACAATTAATAGTAACATCATATCATTCACACTTATACATTCACAGTGATAAGCAGTATTATAACCCACATTTATAAAACTATTCAATATCTGCATCCCAGGACCCTTCAGTTGGCCAGGCTGTGGTCCTAATTTTTAATCCTACACAACACTAGAACGATTTCTTACCTCCCAGGTACTAGAAACCCCCAAGGCTTCCATAATTGACTAATTAACTGCTTGGATATCCAAAACCTCTAAAGGACACCACCCCAAGGGTAACCACAACTGCCTGCCCCATTCAGCTACCAGGGAAAGCCCTCTTACTTATTATAGTGGCACATTGCAGAAAAAAAACGTAACCCCTACCCCTGTGCCAAGTAAGCTTAACTCTACAAATCCCTAATACTAAATGCATTTATATACAAACTATACCCCAAATAAAACTGACATTTCTCTCACCTGCTGGTCTGCTGTAATAATATCCAAATCAGGTGAGGTCCTGCACAAGGGAAGAGGGAAAACAAAGGCTCTCCATCCAGAGAATTAAGTTAAGGAACAAGCATACATTCACCAACAGGTATGCCGTGCTGCTCCTCCTTCTCATCTTGAACCCACCCACAGACACCAACAACTTTTGTGGTTTAGCGAAACTAAACACAATATTGGCAGGTTAAAGAAATATCTTTATTTAGATAAAGTACGGAATATTCCAGGATAGTGTGAGATTACTAGCAAGGCAATTCAGAAGCATTTTTTACACAATATATCAAATCCAATTTACAGTTCAAGAAGCTAGTTTCTTTGTTTTCATAACATGTTCTTAATTGGTTGACATTAATACAACATTCTTTTAATAGGATTAATTTATTTTATTTCATATATGTTAATAGGCTGGGATTCTTATAAGGCATATGATTTCTTGTCAATTGACCCCAGAAGCCAAGAATGAAACTTAAGGCTGAACTTGACATACTTTTTCACTTTTTGCCTACATTCCAGAATTTCAATGTATTTTGTCCTTTCAGCAACCTTGAATGCTTCTATAAATTTAATCAGTGTAAATTCACAGTGGATTGTTAATAGCTTCATAGGAAAGCCTTTCCAAAACACTCTAACATGGGAGAGGGGTATTTCCATAAATAAACCATTACTTCTTTACTCTATGTCCTGCAATAGGGTGGTTTGTTAAAAGGGCCCTGCTTGACCATACTTAGCCATTTTGAGGGGAGGAGGGGGAGTAACTTAAGACTTTATCTGAATTATCAAAATAACTGAAGTCAATTTTCAAGGCACCAAAGATGCACCTGATAACAGAGTGAGTGGATATGTGTATCTTATTGTACTTCCTCTTCTCAAGTGCCATTGGATAATCTACAGGAGTAAGAAGTCATGGTCAACATCCATATCTTGCTTCTCCTTTTGGAAAACAAATGAGAATATGTGAGTAAATACAAAAACTCTTGTGTTTCAGTTGTATGCTCAAAAGATATTATATAGAGGTGCCTCTGGCCCCAGAATGAGATCCATTCTGGGGCCAGAGATACCTCTATATAATATCGTTTGAGCATACAACTGAAACACAACTCTCACTCTCATGAGATCTTCATGAGAGTGAGAGTTAGTTCTAGATGCTTGTCAGAGTAGTGTTTCATTTCTTATACATTTCAGCTACTGTTTGCCAATATAGGGGATATGATACTGATCTGAATGGACTTTTGGCCTTACCCAGTTTAACAAATGTTATGGTTTTAGCTAATAGCATAATATAAAGGTAGGATGACCTAAACATTTAGCAGAACATTTTCAAAGAGCCACTGAGAGACTAAGGTTTCTAGCTATTTATAGCTGGCTTTCTTTAGGATAATTTTCAGTACAACCAAGCCATCAAGATTTTGATTGAAAATGTAAACTGAGCAGTCTAGCCTAGGTATGTGCAGAAGGAAAATATATGTTGTTATTTGGTATTCGTTGAACTAGGACCCAAATCCGTTGCATCTGTTTTCGTAGGAGGAAACCTGATTCGTCCATTAGTTACATTCGGTATTCGTTTTCCATTAAAGTTGGAAAAACAAAATAAAACCCGATCCCAACCCTTTAAATTTAATTAACTACAACCTCCCACCCTCCTGACCCCCCCCCCCCCCAAGACTTGCTAAAAGTCCCTAGTGGTCCAGAGGGTGTCCGGGAGTGATCTCCTGAACTTGGGCCGTCGGCTGCCAGTAATCAAAATGGCGCCAATGGCCCTTTGCCCTTACTATGTCTTGGGACCGACCAATGGCACCGATAGCCCCTGTGACATAATAAGGGCAAAGGGCCGTCAGCTGCCAGTAATCAAAATGGCACTGACGGCCCTTTTCCCTTACTATGTCACAAGGGCTACCGGTGCCATTGGTCGGCCCCTGTCACATGGTAGGAGCAATGGATGGCCGGCACCATTATGGGCCGTCCATCCCTTACTATATCACAGGGGCACTGGTAGCCCCTGTGATATAGTAAGGACAAAGGCTATCAATGCCATTTTGAATACTGGCAGCCGACAGCCCAAGTGCAGGAGATCACTCCTGGACCCCCACTGGGCCACCAGGGACTTTTGGCAAGTCTTGGGGGGGTCAGGAGGGTGGGGGTAAATTCGGTAATATGTTGCATTCGTGGGAGATCGTGATATGTTTCATGGACCCACGAATGCCACGAATAGGGACCTATCCGTTGCGGATTGCACATATGTTCAAAACGAATGCAAATCCCTAGTCTAGCCATTGAGTGGCTTGCTGAAAACTTAGCCCTTTAGATGATCTATATGTCAGACTCTTCAAGCTAGGTAGATAGATGCACTGAACAAAAGTTCCCTCTTCTACCCAATGTAAAATCCCAAAGTTCCCCATCAATCTCCCACTCCCCTACTCTCCATCCCTCCCACCCAGTGTCAAAATCCAAAGGTTGCCTGCATCTAGAACTTTTCAAATTGTACCTCATATTTTGACTAGTATTACATTTACAGAACCATGAGTTTGCAAGGGATAAGTACTTGAATTTAAGACAGATAATGCATGTTATTATACATATTAAAAAGAAAATGAAACTGTTTAGAAGGGTTTTTTAAAATTGCTCCATGATTTGAGCAGTTTGCTGGAAAAGCTCATAATCAAATTATTCGTACTAGCTAGAAACTGGTGAAATTCTCCATAGATCACTATTTACTGAACTCCCCCCAGCCCAATCTCAGCAATCCCTCTATTGTCTGACCTCAACATGCCCTTCCCCTCTCCACAGCCTGACCCTAGTATACTCTGATCTCCTCCCCAGCCTCACTCCAGCACTCTTCTTCTCCTCCTCACCCTATCTCCAGAACACTTCAACCTTCTCCCCAGCCTTACTCTATCACTTCCTTCTCCCCTGCTCCGCCCAGCCCCAGAACATGCCAACACTAGCACACTCAAAGCCTCTTCCACAATCTGACCCTGTGCTTGCTTTTTCGAGTCCACCCACAGTTCCACCTCTTTTCTCTGCAAGGGCCCCAAAGCAATTTTAAAAAATTGAAAATTACCACTATTACTACTACTCCTACATATCATTTTTAAAGTGCTATCAGACATATGCAGTGCTCCCTGAGCAAACATCCATTTAGCTGAAGAAAATGCCTTTGGAAACTGACCCCTGTATTAATAAGTGTTAACAATGAATTGTAAACATAGAGCCTGATTTACTAAGGCTTTATTTCTCATTCTGTGTCTAAGGGAAAAATGTTTAGTAAATGAGGCCCTTAGAAAGGGAAGATGTAGTACACTAGCACTTTTAGAATAGGTGATCAGTCCTCTGGATATTTGTTATTCAGACTACCTCTGACTAGTGGAAGTGTCTCCATTTTATTCTGTTTCTGTTCTAATGTGTTTAACTGTAGTTCTCATTGCTGCTGTTACTGCTACTATATAATTTCTAAAGTATTCCTGGACATATGCAGCACTGTTCAGATAAACATAGGAGACTGATATAATCTAGTCACCATAAACATACATGAAAAACAAGTCCATGGGAAGCATATTTATTGCAGAGAAGTGGTTAGTCTTTAAAAACAGCTTTAAAAAACTGAACTTTTAAATTGGATTTGAAAATGGCCAGTGAGAGAGCATGATGCACCGACTCAGGAAGTCTATTCCAGGCTAGGAGAAGGTCATATATAAGAGTGACTTGCTCCATGAATGGAGTTTATGAGGCAGGGTGAAAGGAGACAGAAGAGTAGATAGTGAGGAAGCAGTGTTTTGATGTGTGAAGAGAAGAGAAGGAGAAAAATATACAAAGATGACCTCAAAGTTATAGGCTGAGAGAACCAGAAGGATGAGAGTATCATTTAGAGAGACAGAAAAAGAGAGTAAAGGGGAAGAAGGTTTTTTTATTGGGGGGGGGGGGGGGGGGATGACAAGAAGTTTAAATTTGATCATGTTTAATTTAAGGTTGCAATCACAATGAAGAGGTACTTTATTTCCTCTCAAATTAATCCTAATATCCACCTACAGAGAAAATATCAGTCATGAATATAATTCAATATTTTTTTAATTTACTAAACACATATAAACATCCTATCTATACATATTAAAAGCTATCTAGCACATACACCATCTTCCATTCATACACATTAAAAAAATCATACTTCTCAAAATACATGTGCAAAATATTCCACTATCAAATATGTTCTATTATTATTTTTTATCTCCTATATTTGAATTTTGACAGTATATTCTAATCCAATATTCCCAAATTTCACTGTTATCCACAATCTCAAATACGTCTATCATCAATATCCTCCCTTCCAATATGTTTCCAAAGAAAATTTGTAAAAACAACAAAAAGTAGTTCTAAAAGCCATGGGATGAGATTAGAGCACCAATGAAAGAAGTGTAGAGAGAAAAGAGAAGAGGGCCCAGGACAGAACCTTGAGGCAGACCAACTGATAGTGGAATGGTGGTGGAGGAAGAACCACTAGAGCAGGGCTTCCCAAATCTGTCCTGGGGACTCCATAGCCAGTCAGGTTTTCAGGATATCCACAATGAATATGCATGAGATAAATCTGCATATACTGATGTCCACAAAGAGGTCACTGGAGACTTTGGAGAGAGTAGAGTTTGTGGAATGTAGAGGGCAAATGCCCGACTGGAACAGATCCAGAGTGTCTTGAGATGAATAAAAGCGGAGGTGATTGGCATGTTCAATCAGTTTAGATGCAAAGGGAAGAGGTAAATGGGATGATAGTTGTTGGCAGGGCAGGTAGTGACCAGTGCAGGTTTTTTTTGAGAAGTTGCCGGGACCTTTTTACTTGCACTTGTGGCCCATTTAAATGGCTTCTGGGAGAGTATCATCAGGTACCTTAACCCAGTGTTGCTCCCGGGGAAAAGTTAGCTATACCTCTTGACATTTAACTGACTTTCTACAAATACCATAGCAGGCAAAAAATTTTTGTGAACTAAGTTACTTGTTCCCATGCTAATAAACTCTTTTCCATGCATATGCATGCAACACAGCATAGATGTGTTGGATCTGATATAGGATCCAGGAAATAGTACGCAAAGGTTTGGGGTAATCTCAAATTTCACATTTCATTTCCATTTAACTTGAGATAATGCATTTTGTTATGTGATAAACACTGTTTACTGCACTTAAACAAATTATCACAATTGAGGAAATAGAGGCCTCTGTTGTTCAACAATCTTTGTATCAATATTAAGAAATAAGAAATCCAGGTCTTATGGGGATCTCTCTCATGTGCCTTCTCTATCATTTCCCTGCTTCCTCTTGTTATTCTAAACAGCAGTTCTATAGTTTGTTCATCATTTTTCAATCTCATATGCCAGAAAAAACTATTATTTACTTTTTCTTCTCTTCTAAATATTTCTTTTCTCTTTACCATGTTGGTCTCTCTCTGCAGAAAATTTTGTACATTTAGTCATTGACAAAATTATCCTCATTTAGGATTCCTGTTCTCACTTCATTCTCTATTATCTCGTCCTCTTTCCCCACTATATCTAATTCTGTCCTACTTCAGTGCGCTATCAACTTTAGTTACCAGTTAGTGAAGGCCCAATGTTATCTGTCTTGCTCCCCTTATTTCTCTCTTGATGCAGACTGGTGTTTTGCCCTCTTCTTCTCTCTTTCCTCTCCTTAATTCTGGCTATTATCCTGCTGCTTCATGTCTGTGCGCACTGTGCTGCATTTCAAACAGGTTGCTTTCAACATGTTACTGACTTGCTCACCGGGCTGGGTTTAGTATGGACTAGTACACACAGTAGGATTAGTTTCGACATGCTAGCTGCTGTATGCCTATAAAGCATGAACTGATGCATCAAACAGCTGCTGTGTGTTTCAGTGTTATCCATAATAGCAAGCTTTTGGGATAAGGGGATAATTTTAAATGGATGGTAAAAACTAAAACTCTGTTTCACATTAACCAAGATTTTAAAATGTCTTTTCTCTATTTCTTGCTCCGTCCCTCCCCCTCTCCCACCAATGAATTCGAGAATAAAAGAATTAGCAGTCTCTGGTTCTTTATAGAAGATTTTCAAGAGTTTCTATTTCACTTACATCTTTGTTTTATGTAAATTTTGGCATTGTTTGTTAGCTTGTGGCAAAACAAGGGGCCAGCTCATAAGCCTCCCCTAGGATACAATTTTTTAAACCTGGTTGAAAATAGAAATCAGAATCAGCACATGGCTGGCATGGACTATTCTGCGTAAGTGCAGAAAAAGCTGAATTCTATTGTCCTCATAATGGGACAGAGGCAGTTGCTACTTATTTAACTGAGAGGCCTCATTCATTCCTGCTCCCAATGTAGGTCCGTGTCTAATCCAAACTGGTTTACCCTTCCTCATTTCAACCACCAGTGTTTTCTTGGCCTGACCAAAGTGCATCTTTGCAGAACATTCCTAAATTGTTCATTTTTAAATAATATTCTTATTTTAAATTGTGCCATAATCTGGTTTTTAATGTCATGCAAAAGTGAACTTGCTGGGAAGCATTTCAAAAAATCCAACATAACTATACAACATTAAATAGGAATATTTTACAAATAATAAAAAAATATATATTTTACTGTCTTTTATGTTTTTCCCCAAAACTGTCATAATTGTTTACATATTAGGAAGAAGGCTTGGTAGTGAACTTTACATTCTCCATTGACATGAGGCCATGAATTAGCTGTTATGCATGGTTGATATCATCCAATAGCGCAATCAGAGACCCAGCTCTTAGACTTCACTAAAGATTTTACTGAGCATGTGCATGAGTTCACATTTGTGGACATTGCTTTGTGAGCACCTCAGTCTTTCTTCATCTGACCTACCACATGGATGTGTCCCAGTCGTTTTCTTAGAATTTTTCTATTTTTGGGCCTAGTGCTTCTATCCACCTCATTGATTTAAAATGTTTCTGCCACTGCCGTGTCAGCCCCTCAAACAAAGCTTTTTCATTCTGAAAAAAAAAAAGATTGAGAATTTAAAGGTGAATTTTAAAAGCCTGATGCATGCATCAATCAGGGGATGTGCAAATTCGTGTGCACCGACCATATTTTAAAAAGTGCCTAGATGCATGTGCAAATGCCGCGGCATACACATCTAAAAAATTTCCAAAAAGGGGCAGTTCTTGGGTGTAGTCTGGGTGGGGCATGGACTTTTCAGAGCCTGGCCAAGATATTCGTGCATAAATACTTATGCATCCCGGTGCACACTGAGATCCTCTGCTATGTAATGTTACTTCTGCTATGGATGATATGTAAGTCATTGAGTTGAGTGATGTGTATAATGGTATATTTTGTATTAAGAGCGGGTATATTTGTTAGGGTGAGCTTACATCGGCTTTGTTGAGAGGAGGTATTTGGTATCAAGAATGGTTGAGATTTGGGTTGTGCGGGACATAGATTGCTAGAGACAGACTAGCATTTTGACAACGTCCTTCAGGCACATTTGTGACAGTGGAGTTACGTCTGCTGTGTGGCGAGGTGGGGTTGAATGTTGGGCCGTGTGATTGTTGAGACGGGTTTGCATTAGTTATGTGAATGGGTGGGGTTGGTAGTTTAATTGCATAGGACGCCAATTTAAGGATTAGGGAAGAGCCCTCGGGTATTGCCGTCAGTAACTGCGTGATATGCTCCGTGGTGAGCTGGAATGAAAAATTTAGTGAGTGGTGATCTACTATTGACGGTAAGATATGATCAATTGGGTATGGTGGCTATAGAGATGTGTAAATACAGTTAGTTTTGTACTGGTTTACATGTGTGCCTTTGTTTTTTGAATAGGCACACGAGAAGCAGGCAGTAAACAGTCGTGTGAAGCTTGCTAATTTATAGTCGTGGAGATTATGTGGAAGAGAATGTGAAATCTCTCAATTGTGGATAAGATTTATAAGTAAGATGGGAAATATAATTATTAAGATGATGGAAATTATGTTACAAATAGTATAAAGTGATTATCATATGTCATTGTAGGGTTTCCATAATGTAGTGGTGGTGGACATGAACAGGTATTAACAGCGTTGGAATAAGTATGTCAAATAATAGTGGGGTTGAGGGAGACATGTTAAAGCACTGTTGGGTTTTATTGTGTTTTAATGGTATTTATTTTGTTTCTTGAGGTATTTTTGGGAAGTTGAAGAAGTCAGTTCAGAGATGAATTCAGAGTTCAAATTATCCCCTGAGGAAACATATATGAAACAAGGAACTTTATAGGGAGTGATGTTAAAGGGTTCTAGCAAGTTTGAAGGTGTGACAAAAGCATCTAAATACTGAGAAGATAACAGTGGAATTAATTCATCTGAATAATGAAGACTTGAATAGTATCTAGGCAAGTCAAAAGGTATAGGGATAGACAACAGAACTGATTCTCCTGCAATAAGTAAAGTGGGTTAAGGGATTTTAATTGGGGGCGTGAGTGAATGTGATGGATGAGTGGGGTATGTTTTATTAAAATGTATTTGGGTAACGCTGGCATGTCCATGTTGTGAAAAAAAAAATTGTGAAAATGTGATATGATGTAAATGATATATGTAAACATTTCTATTTTTATAATTTTGGAAATTAATTAATAAAGTATGAAATATATAATGCTCATATGAGATTTGTTTATGAGGTATTATAAGAGATAGTGGTCTAATAAATTGTTTTGTAGAATATAATATATAGTTATGTGATGTTCCCTGCATTTGTGAAAGATCACAATTTCAACGATATAACATCTTAAAACATGATGTGAAGAACTCCTGCAGGTGATGTCCAATAGCTCATCATGTGTAGCACAGTGAAACCTAATGTCTCCCCTCAACCCAACATTTAAACAGCCCACACCACCCATTCTAAAATTCTATTGTGATGAGACAATTTCACATCTTACAATATCCAACAACACATCTATTAAAGCGAGACCACAGTCTCTCCACTCACACACTAACACACAACCACCATAAATTCTTACCAATTGTCTCTCCTACACCTTTTGAACTATATCCACAATCTCTCCAAAAAACCTTCTACCATCAAGTCCACAATAAACTCACTCGATCCCAAACAGCAACATATCTTAATACAACATGAGCATTCCTCACAAATGCACCAAATGCCACACACACCTAACCCTTTCAAAACCTCACATACCTATAACATAGAACTATAGCTCCCCATAATTATCCAAATACAACAACCAAAAACACACATTCAATACCACATCACACCATACATGTTTGTTCAAACCAAACCTAAACCAGATAGGCCTAATGTTAGCCAGACCCTAACCTAAAAAGGTCTAAATGCTACACAACCACACTATCACCCCCACCTTCCTGATTTCTATATACTAATACCTCAAATCCCCCCTCCAATACACTGTTATGTGTTATAGTTACGTGTGTTTGTGGATCCTTGGGTGCTGTGGAGGTGACCACGCCCACAGGGAGGAGCCACGTGAGGAGCCACAGCACTGGGCTAGATTCGTACTACACAAACACAAGAGTTCTTTTATTAAACAGCTTGAAGAGAACCACCAGAGGTGGCAGTAGTGAGGCAGTCTAGTAGTTGCAGTCTCAGAGACCTCAGCAGAGGGAGCCCTTCTCTCCTTGATGACATCAGGAGGTTCCACAGCAGGTCTCTCAGCGAGGACGTACTGTGGATGAGATAGACTGAGAGTTAGAGTACTCACTAGGTGTTTGCTGTTGATATGCGATTCCACCAGGTCTGTTGTAGAAGGTACAGGCACCAAGGCAGGGAGAGCAGGCCCTCGAGGAGTGAGTACCTGTTCCCTGTAAGGCACCTGAAATAAAGCATATGGCCCCCGAGGAGTGGGTACCCAGCTTAGCATAAATCCCAAAGGGCAGAGAGAGAGAGAGCTTCCTGGGGCAACACAGAAGTGGCAGAATAGCGTAGACAAGAACAGATTTGAGTCCTTGCTAACTCGGAGAGCTAGCAAATGAGTGAAGGTAATATACCCGGATGGCGTGACGTCAGCATGAGGGAATGCCCTTGAGGTTCATGCCAAGGGTGACACAAAGACGTGGGTTGCTCGCACGTGCGCACCCTACTAGGTACCTGGGAGGAGCAATGACAGGAGGCTGCACCATAGCCATTCCGGGGACGCCAGAGAGTAGTAGCTGACTAGACGTGGTGGTAGCCATCTTGCCCAAGTAAGCGGGAGGAGCTGTAAATAAGGTGAGGTAAATGGGGTGAAGCCGTCGAGGACCGACAGACACAACAGTAACCCCCTTCAAAGGGCATCCACGCTGTTTCCTACCAGGTCTTGGTTTATGAGGATGCAAGTGATGAAAGTCCTGTAGCATCTCCTTATCTAGGATATTAGATATTGATGTCCAAGAGTTTTCTTCAGGGCCATACCCATCCCATGACAGGAGGTATTCCCATTCTCTGCCTTGTATTCTCACATCAAGAACTGCATCTACTTTATAATAAATGTCTTCTTCTGTATCTATAGGTGTAACATCAGGTATCTTGTTGGAGAACTCACTAAGGATCAATGGCTTCAATAGTGAGATGTGGAATGCATTGTGGATCTTTAAAGTAGATGATAGCTTCAGACTGTAGGTGAGATTGCCCAGTCATCAGAGAATGGGAAATGGTCCAACGAAACACGGAGCAAAGCAAGCTGAAGGAAGTTTAAGTCTTAAGTGCTTCGTGGAAAGCCAGACTTTATCACCAGGCTTGAAGTCTGGAGCCTTACAGTGATGAGCATCATATCCTTTCTTTGCTCAAAGTCCTGCTTTAACAAGCATCTCTTTTGTCTGAGTCAAGAGTTGTTGGATATCTTTGGCAGTAGATTGAGCTTCCGGGGATGACACTGATAATGGAAGTGGCAGTGGTAGTTGTCCGTAGACCACTTCAAATGGTGTTGATCCAGTGGATGTTGCTGGATGAGAATTAATGGCAAATTCTGCCCAGGGCAACAGTTCACTCCAATCATACTGGCGAGTGTTCATATAGGCATGAATGAATTGCTTGAGTGTCCTGTTCATCCTCTCTGTTTGCCCATTGGATTGAGGATGATATGCTGATGTGAAGTCGAGGGAAATATGGAACTTCTTACATAGTGCCTTCCAGAAGTTATCCGTGAATTGGGATCCTCGATCGGAGACTATGTGCTTATGCAAACAATGAGGCGGAAGATGTGCATAATGAATAACTTGGTGAGCTTCATGGTGGTGGGTAAGCCTGGGAGAGCCACAAAATGATCCATCTTCAAGAACCGATCTATGGTTACCCAAATGGTGTTGTTTCCTTCTGAAGAAGATAAATTGACTATGAAGTTGGTGGCAATATGTGTCCATGGTTCTTCTGGCACTGGCAAGGATTGGAGTAGATCCCATGGATGACCCAACAGCATCTTCTGTTTAGTGCAGTTTGCGCAGGAAGTGACATAGGAGAATGTGTCTTTCTTCATGGTGGGCCACCAGTAATAGGTCTGAAGTTTAGACAGGGTTCTATGTTGGCCAGGGTGTCCTGAAAGTTTAGAGTCGTGGGCCCCATCCAATAACTTGTTTCTGAGGTTCTTGAGTACGATGGTCTTTCCTGCAGGTACTTAGTGGGTAGCTGCCAATATGACCTTCTCTGGGTCAATGATTTGTTGCGGTTCCTCTGGAATGTTCTCAGAGAGGAATGAGTGAGATAGAGCATCAGCTCTGATATTCTTATCTTCAGGGTGGTACTTGAGCACAAAGTTGCATCTGTTGAAAAACAGAGACCATCTCACTTGTCTATGATTCAGGCGCTGTGCATGGTGGAGGTACTCCAGATTCTTATGGTCTATGAAGACCGTTACTTGATGTTGCGCTCTTTCCAGCCAAGGGTGTCATTCTTCGAATAATAGCCAAAACTTAAGCTTCTTATCTCCTATTCCGTAATTTTTCTCTGCAGGAGACAAGCGACGGGAGAAGAATGAGCATGGTTGTGGAACCTTTGAATCACCAGCCTGGCTTAATACGGCCCCTACGCCAATGTCTGAGGCATCAACCTCCGCAATGAAAGGCTTGGAGGGATCTGGGTGTCGAAGACACGGATTGCTTGAAAAGGCATCTTTTAGTTTCTGGAATGTGGCTATAGCCTCTGGAGACCAATTAGCAACATTGGCACCTTTCTTCGTCATAGCTGTAAGCAGCACTGTAAGTGAAGAGTAATTCTTGATGAAGGTCCTGTAATAGTTGGTGAAACCTAAAAAGTGTCTTAGAGCTTTTAACTTCACCCATTTTTGGATACTCTTCAGCTTCTGTGGATCCATTTGAAAGCCTTGATTGGAGACGAAGTAGCCTAAGAAAAGCACTGACTCTGTGAAATTCACATTTGGATAGCTTGGTGTAGAGATGATTCTCACGGAGCCTCTGTAGTACTCTCTTAACATTCTCCAGATGAGTGGTCATGTCTTGAGAGAAAACCAAGATGTCATTCAAGTAAATACCAACACACTTGAGGAGATCCCGGAAAATGCTGTTCATTAAATTTTGAAAGACAGCCGAGGCATTGCACAGGCCGAAAGGCATCACTAGATATTCAAAGTGGACGTCCCAAGTGTTGAAGGCCATCTTCCACTCATCACCAGCTTGAATGCAAAGTAAACTGTAGGTTCCTTTCAGATTTAGTTTGGAAATCATTTGAGCTCCTTGTAATCTGTCAAATAGCTCTGATATCAGAGGCAGAGGGTAGCAATCCTTTATTGTTATTTCGTTGAGGCCTCTGTAATCTATACATGGACATAGTGTACTGTCATTTTTGCCCACAAAGAAAAAGCCTGCGCCAGCAGGGAACTTGAAAGGTCTTATGAAGCCTTTTTGGAGGTTTTCCTGAATATATTCGGACATGGCTTTATTTTCTGTCACAGACAGGGAGTACACTCTACCCTTGGGTGACTCCGTATTAGGCTTCAGATTAATAGCACAGTCATAAGGTCTGTAAGGCTGAAGTACATCTGCAGCTTCTTTTGAAAAGACATCATGAAAAGATGCATATTGAGGCGGCAACCCCGGCATTACTGGGGTGGTAGGCATACAGGGTAATGGAGCTACCTCCATCAGACATTTATCATGGCAGTCTGAACACCATCTTGACAGTTCCAGGTAGTCCAATTGAATTGAGGCATATGCTGCTGCAGCCAAGGTAATCCCAGTACTATAGGGTGCATGGCCTTCTCTAAACAAAGAAGGAGATGGTCTCAGAATGGAGGGCACCGGTCTATAGACACACTGGTTCGATGCGTAGTGTTACTTCACCTGGTAAGGTTCTCCATGGATGGATGAAAGAAGTAGTGGAGGCTTCATAGTGGAAGTGGGGATCCGTAGGTGCTCCACTAATCTTTGTAGAATGAAATTGCCTCCTGCCCCGGAGTCTACTAGGGCAAGCATCTGGTACTCTAAGGGTCTGCAGATCAAAGATACAGGAAGAGAGAGCAGAGTAGAAGGAGTGGTGAGACCTAAGAAGAGTCCTCCCGCAGTACTTAGGTTTGCCAGTTTCCTGGACATATAGGGCAAGTTTGGACAGCATGACCAGCTTGTCCACAGTACATACACAGCCCTAATTTCTTCCGCATTATTCTCTCTTTTGATGTCAGGTGGCTGCGGCCTAACTGCATAGGTTCTTCTTTGCTGGCTGCTGGGACTGGCCTGGGTGTGAACTTTGCTCAAACTTCACCCAAAAAGATTCTCCTGGGATCCTTGGTCTCTTGAACCTTATCGCGAAGTCAGCAATCGATACTTGTTACCAATTTCACTAGTTCAGCCAGGGATTTAGGCATTTCATGAGCGGCGAGTTCGTCTTTCAGACAAGAGTTCAATCCTTCAAAGAAGAGGGTCTTCAGGCATCTCGGGTCCCAGGATAATTCAGACACCAGTGCCTTGAATTCAATAGCGAAGTCAGCTACTGGTTTGTTCCCTTGCTTCAGGTGAACCAAAGAAGATCCTGCAATGGTATACCGGGCAGAATTATTTATTTATTATTTATTTATTTATTTATTTATTTATTTACGATTTTTTTATATACTGATGTTCATTTCAAAAAGAGATATCACATCGGTTTACAATAAGGTACAATATGTAATTCACTATTCCCTAAAAGGGCTTACAATCTAAAATTTTTGTACCTGAGGCTAAGAGATTACAAAAATAAAACCATCAAAATCAAAGTTCTTAACAATTAAGCAAAAGGTATAACAAGGACCATATTAAAGAAATAACACAAAGGGTTGCACGAAGGGGTGCTTGCTTGGTGCCTTTCAAACTGCCCGGTTCTGTTTCCGATGATGTCAGGGGAGGGGGCGGGTCTCAGAATCATGGCTTTCCCCACAGAAATCTCTTCGAATCATCGAAAACTGACATAAAGAGTTTGAGAAATCCTTCAAGGTCATGAAGAATCGGATCCTTGTGCTCCCACAGCGAAGAGGCCCAAGACAATGCTTGTCCATCTAGATACAACAGGATATAGGTGGTCTTGGCCTAGGCTGTGGGAAAGTGGCTAGGTTGTAATGCAAAGTGCATGTAGCACTGGTTAATGAAGTCTCTGCATCTCCAGACTTCACCCGAGAAGTGGGTGGGAGCTGCAAGAGGCACAGTAGTCTTGACCGTCACCTCAGACAGTTTAGCTTCTTTACCTGAGGTGGAAGGCAAGTTCATCTGTGTGTGCAGTAGATTAAATGCAGCGGTCATTCCCTCCAGCGCAGTCTGCTGTTCGGAGATCCACTGGGCCAGGCCTGGAATGGCCTGCAACGCAGTGAGCTGAGCCGGATCCAAGGAGTTAGCAATCTGTTGTAGTTATGTGTGTTTGTGATCATTGGGTGCTGTGGAGGTGACCACGCCATTGGGGAGGAGCCCCGTGAGGAGCCATAGCATTGGGCTAGACTTGTACTACACAAATACAAGAGTTCTTTTATTAAACAGCTTGAAGAGGACCACCAGAGGTGGCAGTAGTGAGGCAGTCTAGTAGTTGCAGTCTCAGGGACCTCAGCAACCCAGGTTAGCATATACCCCTCAGCAACCCAGGTTAGCATATACCCCGAAAGGCATAGAGAGAGAGAGAGTTTCCTGTGGCAGCACAGAAGAGGCAGCGTAGCGTAGACAAGAACAGATTTGAGTCCTTGCTAACTCGGGGAGCTAGCAAATGAGTGAAGGTAATATACCCGGATGGCGTGATGTCAGCATGAGGGAACGTCCTCGAGGTTCGCGCCAAGGGTGGTACAAAGGCGTGGGTTCCACGCGCATGCGCACCCTGGGAGGAGCAATCACGGGAGGCTTCACCATAGCCATTCCGGGGATGCCAGAAAGGTCGGCTAGTAGATGCGGTGGTAGCCATCTTGCCCAGGTAAGCAGGAGGAGCCGTGAATAAGGTGAGGTAAATGGGGAGAAGCTGTTGAGGACCGAAGGATGCAACATTATGTCAACACCATTACATAAACAGAGACCATTCCATCTCACTAATCAAGCCATCGGGGGCTAGTCTGTGCCATTCAAATATGTACCATTGTTCCCATTGCCTTAATGAACATGAGGTATCTCCTCCAAACTCACTGTGAGATGGTTTAACCACAAAAAATCTGATATCTTCCACTGTATAACAGGCCTTGAGCCAATTAGCCACCAATGGAGCACTCTCCTTAACTGTCAAAATGCAGCTTTTATGTTCTGTAATCCACTGTTGCACTGATCTAGTAGTTCGGCCAATATATACCAAAGAGCATGGACAAACAATGGTGTACACCACCCTCTGAGTGGCACATGGAAACAACCCTGGCAACACATAAGGCTGTTTTAATTGAGTGTGAGTAAATTGTTGTGTAACTAACACATTGGGACATACCAAACACTGCCCATAACAACGTTGGCCCTTAGGTTGAGAATGATCTAATTGTACAAGATGATGTTTCACCAGTCTATTTCTTAGATTCCTGCCTTTTTTAACTGCAAAAATAGGGCTATCCTTAAAGCCCGATAACGACGTCAACACTGACCAATGTCGCAGTATGCTCTATTTCACTTGAGTCATCCTAGATGAATAAGGCAAGGTGCAAATATCCCTAGACATTGGCTCTTTCTTCTGTTTAATCAATAAATTGTCTTGGTTTGCATACAACCCTTGCTTTAAACGCTCTTCTAACATTGCTAGTAGAATACCCTCAGTCAAAAAATCTTTGAACTAATTCCTTAGAACACTGTTTATACATGCACGGAGAAGTGCATAACCTCCGATACCTAAAGAGCTGACCAAAAAGAATATTATCTTTGAGTCTCCAAGGGTGGAAACTCTGAAAATGTAGAGTGTTCCTATCCATAGTTTTCCTGTGGACATAGGTTTTAATACCTTCATCCACCCTTTGTACTACCATATCCAAAAAAGTGATTCAGGAATGGTGAGTCTGAAAAGTAAATTCCAAATGTTGATCACATTGATTAGTATAGCTCATAAATGCTGAAAGCATCTGAATTATCCATCCACAGAAAAACAAATCAACAAAATGTCACCAAAAACTCACATATTGAGAAAAACTTGATGAATAAATGAACTGAGCCTCAAACTGTGATACGTACAACCACAAAATAACTCAGTTTGATCATCAATTCAACAAGTTGCATCAGCACCCTACATCTATTAACCGGTACCTTCAAACTACATAGGGCATCATGAACAATAATCACTGCCTACTCTTGCTGAATGCTAGTACATAGAGACATAATATCAGCAGTGACTAACACTCCCAAACTGTCAACATGCTCAACTGCATTCAATGCCACAATGAGATCTGTGGAATTTTTCACATAAGAAGGTGCCTTAACCACTAACAGTTGCAAGATACAATTGATAAACTTAGCTAGCGGTTCAAACACCGAACCCACACCTGACACAATCAGCCTGCCTGGAGGAGCAGTGAGCAATTTATGTATCTTAGGAACTGTATAAAAATACGGGACTGAAGGGTGGGCTTGATATAAAAACCTGTGTTCTTTACGAGCGATAATGTGGGTATCCAAAGCTTAATCCAAAATACCCTTGATAATATGCTGTATTTCAACTGTAGGATCATAATCTAACTCCACATAAGTATGTAACTTAAATATAATGGAGGTAATTTTCCAAATGATTTACACTCATAATATTGTGTTTTATGCATGTAAATGAACTTTGCGTGCAGAAATGGACTTTTGAAAGTGCTTTTACATGCATAACTCCTTTGAAAATTCATTCCATAGGGCTGAATTTTGAAAACATTTTACTTGTGGATGGAAATGGACTTTATGTGCATAAATGGGCTTTTGATAATTGCTATTATACGTATTCCTCTTACGCATGTAACTCCTTCGAAAATTCACACCAATATTTTCAGTCATTATATTGCTGTGAAATATTTTGAACTCACCAGGAGCATGACAAGAGGAGTTTTCTGTGTAAGGCTCTATTTTTTCAGTTATTTGGAAGGTCATGTTGGCACACCATCCTTTTCAGTCATTTATAGAAGGTAAACTTGAATTTTTAAGCAGGAGAATGTAATCCAAATACATTAGGGCCAAATCTTACACATGTTTACATACAGAATCTCATGATTCATTTATCCAGAGGATGTCTCGTTGCTTACTTAAATATTTTACAGAATGTTACATAAAAAATGTCCAAGGTCATTATTTATGACCTTTTCTTGATGTTGAAATCCTTCAGACCAGGGCTTTTTTAGTGAGGGTATGGTGAGCTTTTTCTAGCTTCATCAAAGCTGAGAAGGGCGTGTTCATGAGACATTTTATCCAGTCAGAGTGTGATTGAGTCCTACACTTTGCCACCCACACTTTCATTCTGAATCACCACTTGTTTTTCTCTTTTTATAATTCATTCTCCCTCTTTTGTCACAAAGATCTTGCATGTTAAACTCCCCCATAGAATGGACAATGGCAGTGTTCTTTAATGGAGGAATATAATGCATTTATTCTGAGCACTAACAATACATTCTGCATTTTCTTGAAAAATTAGTCCCTCTGTATTGTCAAGGTATTCAACACACCTTCTCTCTTGGTAATTGTGTTTTCAAGCAAGTAATGTTCAACTCAAAACCTATCTTATTCTGTTTGTTTGGAATCACTCCTCTGTACACTATTGTTTGTATATGAATATCCAAATAGGAAAATCAGACTCATGTTGCTGCTTATACTATAGAAGAAAGTAAAAAATAGAAATAGCTCCTCTTTCAACAACTATTAACCTTGGGAAAAGAACCAGCAGGTTCAAACATCTGCTGATCATAAGAGTTTGTGCATGAATAGAAACTAGTAACATTATGCAAAGAATAATTACCAGTGCAATACATTTAAAGATTCATATGTACATTGCGAGGAACTGCTTCTAATTTATTTGTGAAATATAAAGACCTGGTGCATACCTGTTAATTTCAGACAAAGTTAGTGCCACAGTCATTTTGTCTAGGAGTAGGACTGAATTTGCATGTTTAGGACATTCAGAGATTACCTTTACAGACTAAACTTGATTTGTCAGTTTTGCCTAGTTTTTTATATCTTGTATCAGTAATATAGCTCCATATGCAAGAAATATAAAAGAACAATGTAAGGTCATGCAATGGTGCCTTCACACTCCAGTCTATCCATAAATGAGTACTTAAAGTGAATTTCAAATTGCCTCTTCTTCCTTGACTCACCCTAATTCAATTTGCCCTTTGCAGGTAAAAAAAAAAGAATAGCATTTGTAAAATAGCCAGATATTCAGATGATGTTCAATAAAAAATGAATATTTGTTACATCCCCGCCCCCCCCCAAAAAAAAGCCAAAGCGTGACGTCAAGTCACCATAGGTGCTCTATTAATGCCATCCGCTCAAGCTAGACACATGCTTACATACGTATATTCATCCAAATCCATAGATGCCTTTTTTTTTGTACTTCTGCCAGTCCTCAGACCCAAATATATTTACTCTTTCTCAAAACTGTTAGCCAGTATCTTGTCATACTAGTGCAGCTTTCATTCCTTTCTCTGAGAGTGATTTTTAGGGATGTGCACTGTCCACAAAAAAATTAGTGCTCATGAACTTGCAATAGTGCTCACTAAGGGGTAGATTTTCAACTGCCCGCGCTAGGTGAATTTTTGAAGAGGCCCAGCCACGTGCTTAAACGCCGGTACACAAATAAGTGCCGGGTCTGTTCAAAGGGGCAGGCCGGGGGCATGTTCTGGGCAGGGCAGGGGGGGGGGGGTTTGGGACAGTGCCATTGTTCGCTGTCTGGAAAACCTGGCTGCCAGTACATGCAACTTACTTCAGCTCCCAAGCTGAAGTAAGTTGTGAAACAATGGAAAAAAAAAAGAAAAAGGTAGGGTTTAGGGGTGGGGTGGAGAGGGAAAGGGAAAGGGGAAGGGAGGTTAGGTAGAGGGGTAGGGAAGCTCCCTCCCAGTCCACTCCTTAATTGTAGCAGACTGGGAGGGAACTGGGGAAGGCCGGAATGCATTGCGTGTGGAAATTGCAGAAGTCCCCCGCCCTTGCATATACACGCACGGATTATAAAATCCGGCACACGTGCGCACAGCCCACAGATTTTCCACCTGTGCACGCTAGTGCGCTTGGTAGAAAATCGGCATGTCCATGTGTGTGTGCTGGGAAGCATGCACATATGTATGCGCAAAGTGGAAAATCTACCCCTAATTTTGAATTAGTGAGCACTAAATTGCAATTAGTACATACTAAAACTGAAAAAAAAACAACCCACCATAAGCTGTAAAATTAAAAAAATGAAACAAAATACAAATATTTTGGCTGCACAGCACTAGTAATTTTGATACTTTAAAAATTGCTTTATGCTTGGGGAAAAATAAGAGAAAAAGAAGTGACAAACTACTGCTTTTATTGTAAAAGTTGCTTGTACTCCTTTTACTTGTATTCTCTTCTGAACTCTCTCCCTTGCACACACTCATTCAATCACACTTAAAATCCACAAATTGTTACAGCAAATAGTTATATAAATTATCTGACACTCGTGGAAATTACCAAGAGGTCCCTAAGAACTGCCTTCCCCTATAGCCCAAGCACAGCCAACCGTCTTACTCTGAGCCCCAGTACTGCCTACTCAGTCTCATCACAGGCTGCCCTCCTATTCCTCCCGCAGCTCCAGGAGAAGCACAACCTGCCTTCCTTCACCCCCCCCCCCCCAGCTGAAACCCAGACTCCCTGTCCCAGCCCAAGCTGCAGTACAACCACCCATGAAGGATACTAATAATTGTCCTCCCCCCAGTACCAGCTCTTCCTCCTCCAGCCCCAGCACAGCCTGCCCTCGTTCCCCAGCAGCCTCAGCATAATCTGCACTCCATCAGCCCCAAAGCAGAGTCAGCCCCCTAGTCCCATCCCCTCCCCCCAACCCCAGAACAGCCCACCCTCCCACCATCCCCAGCCCCAGCTCCTCTAGCCTACAGGTATCAGACTCATTTTCTGAGTGCTAGTTGCTCTTTGCACCGAGTGCAAATATAAAACCTCTCACCAACTGGTATACAATCATATATGTGGCATTCAGTGCAAAAAAATGGAAGAGCTCCCCTCCTCACTGTTGGACTACTGTCTGAGTGTCTGTGTCTTAATTTTGTTCAGTTGTTAGCGGTTTAAAATTTCTAAGAGAGTAGGGATGTTAAAACTTATCTGAAAAAAGAATGTACATAAGCTTTCCAGTTTTCTGCAGCTGGAAACAGAGTGAGAGTATGAGTGCGAGTGTGTGTGTATATTTTTGAAGGGAAGGACTGAAGCCTAAACAACTCATGGTGTCCTCTGCTGGGAAAGATATGTAAATAATCCTGCAGGTTTTCTGGTGTTAGAAAGAGTGTAGGGGTTGTGAAAGCTGGAACCTAGACAGTTCGTAGAATCCACTAGCATCATCTGCTGGGGCTGCTGGGATAAGTATTCAAATGAGCCTTCAGACAGATACCACTTTCTTCAAAGTGTGCTATATATAGATTATTAGAGGCTAGAGTGGCTAGGGCTCAGGCTAGTGGGGGATAGTTTGTGCTATGGCTGGGTGAAGACAGGGCATCTTACTCGTCAATTCATTTGGTGACATAAGAAACCTTGTATAGCCCTTGCAACACCGTTGAGGTCATAGGAGATTTCTAGATATGGTTAATGGGCACTAACTATACTCCACTAGAAATGGAACGAGTACTATTATATCTTTTAGATCTGAGATATATCTGCATACATCTTATCTTTTATAGCCAATTCACTTGCAGTGGAGAGTATTATTAATTCCTGTCGTGCAGCCTTGGAAATGGCTTTGTGTAAAATTGAATCTAAGTTATACAAACTCACACTTTTTGCCTATAAAGGGGAATGGATGCTTCCCTCCAGGTATTGTTGTGACTGTCGCTGCCCAACGTCTCCACTCCACTCACCTTTCCTCTTTGGCGACTCCCTCTTTGGTTGATGGAAGTTTGGCTGCCGCGGAGTCATCTTGCCGACCTCCTCCGGCGTCCCCGGACCGGCTAGACGCTGCCTTCTGCCATGTTCTCCTGAGGCCTAAGGGCGCGTGCGCGGCGCGGCCCCGACTCAAGTACCAGCTGTGGCATGAACCTCAAGTGGGTCCCCCTGAGATGACATCATCATCGCCAGATATTTAATGTCTCTTGTTTTGCTAGCTATTAGAGTTAGCAAAGGTTTCCTACCTAGATGCCTCCAGGTATTGCTGCGGATGGGATTCGCTCTCCGCTTACCTTGCTACTCTGCCTCCTCAGACTTTACCAGGGGTACCCACTCCTTGAGGGCCTCACTCTCTCTCTTGCTTTTCAGATTGCAGTCTGGAACTGGTACTCGCTCCTCGAGGGCCCACGTTCCCGGACCTGCTACTGAATATAACTTCTGCCAGGAAGTCACCGCTGCCTACAACACCAAATGGACCCTCACAAACTTGAAAGTATCAAGAATTGGGCCCAACCTACCAGTCTGAAGGCTTTAAGGAGATTCCTGGGGTTCACCAACTATTATCAAAGCTTTATAAAGAACTATTCTTCTTTATCCGTACCCTTTACTGCGATGACCCGCAAGGGTGCCAAAGCTTCAAAATGGTCAGCGGAGGCCATTCCCGTGTTCGAGAAATTGAAGACTGCCTTCTTCACAGAACCATGCTTGCAGCATCCAGACCCAAACAATCCCTTTATTGTCGAAGTTGATGCTTCAGATATGGGTGTAGGGGCTGTGTTGAGCCAAACAGGAGACTCGAAAGCCTTATGTCCCTGTTCTTTCTCCTCACGAAGATTTTCTCCAGCCGAGAAAAACTATGGGATCAGCAATAAAGAGCTCTTGGCAATAAAGCTTGCATTCGAGGAATGGCAGCCTTGGCTCGAAGGCGCTCAACATCAAATAACCGTATTCACGGATCATACAAATCTAGAGTATCTCCGCCACGCACAACGTCTGAATTACAGACAGGTCAGATGGTCCTTATTTTTTAATCATTTCGATTTTGTGTTGAAGTACCACCCTGGAGATAGAAACACCAGAGCAGGTGCTCTGTCACGCTCCTTTCTTTCAGAGGTTGTGCCTGATGAGCCACAGCACATAATTGACCTGAAGAAGATCCTTTTGGCATCCACTCAGTCTGTACAATCATTCCTAAAAGAATTAGGAAGAAAGTGCTCTATTGGGCGCACGATTCCAAGCTGGCTGGCCATCCTGGCCAACGCAGTACCCTGCTCAAGATACAAAAGCTGTATTGGTGGCTGTTGTGTCCGTCGGTTCCCTATGCCCTCTCTCCACCCTCCTCACCTCTTTGGCGCCTCCCTTTTCGCCCACGGGAAGATTGGCTGCCACGTCGTTCCTCTGCCGAGGTCCTCTGGTGCCCTGGACTGGCCCCGAATGAAGTACCAGCAATGGCGCGAACCTCGGGGGTGACCCCCCGAAAATGACGTCACCCGCAACGGATATTTAAGGTCTTAGAATTTGCTAACACGTCAAGTTAGCAAGGATAAGGAATGACTACAGATTTGGATTCATTCTATCTAAGCTACTCTGCCACAGTAGTCCCTTACAGCAGACATGGAGGCAACATAGGTAACCAGGGGTACCCACTCCTTGGGGGCCTCGCTCTCTCTCTTACTTTGTATATTGCAGTCTGGAATGGGTACTCACTCCTCGAGGGCCCTTGTTTCCAGACTTCTTCGAATTCACTTCTGCCTGGAAGTCAGCACTGCCTACTACATCTTTGAGTTACCATCGCTTTC
Organism: Rhinatrema bivittatum; assembly: GCF_901001135.1. Lineage (NCBI taxonomy): Eukaryota > Metazoa > Chordata > Amphibia > Gymnophiona > Rhinatrematidae > Rhinatrema > Rhinatrema bivittatum. The sequence continues at coordinate 80,227 of NW_021820722.1, read as the reverse complement.
TCAGACCTTTCCCTGGAACCAGGGAATGGGTACTCACTCCTCGAGGGCCTATACATTCCAACTCCTGGGCTTCTATGAGACATTGTGTGAATCTTACCATCATGAACTCTGCTTACCCTGCCTACTCACTATATCTCAGTTTCTCTACAGCTCAGCCTCCAGGGATCACTGTTCCATCTTCTGAGGAACTACAGCCCAGCCAGGCATTCCAGCTCACTACTGCCACCTCTGGTGGTTCAGTATACTGTCTAATAAAAGAACTAGTGTGTGTCTGTCTCCATACTCTGGGCCTGATCGGTGGTCCCTCTCGGGGTCTTCCCCAGGGGCGTGGTCATCTGCCACTGGTCCAAGGATCCACCCACAACTCTCCTAAATACTACAGATTGCTAACTCCTATCTGATTGCTCCTCCCATCAGATAGCGGTTTCATTACAGTGGCCTACCATCAAAGGATACCTATTCCTATGTTGTATCCTGCACCAATTGTGCGAAGAACAAACCTGCTTCTGGACAACCATGGGGTCAGATGCAACCACTGGCAGTTCCTTAACGGCCCTCGTTGCACATCACTACTGACTTTGTAGTCGATTTACCTACTTCCGGAGGAATGAATACTATCTGGGTGGCAGTGGATCGATTTAGCAAGATGGCACACTTCATGGCGCTCCCTGGCATACCTTCAGCCTTGGAGCTTGCAAAGCTCTTCATAAAGCACATATTCCACCTCACGGTCTACCTTCTCACATTGAATCCGACTGTGGGTCCCAATTCACGGCATAATTCTGGAGGGCCTTGTGCAAATTGTTTGACATCTCTCTAGACTACACCTTAGCCTATCATCTGCAGTCGAATGGCCAAAAGAAACGGATGAATCGAACAATGAAGCAGTTTATTCGAGATTATGTCACGTCCCGACAGAATAACTGGGCCGAATTGCTTCCATGGGCTGAATTTGCCATCAACTCTCATCCAGCAACATCTACTGGATTGTCACCTTTTGAAGTGGTTTTTGGACGTTCCCCAACACCGCCACTTCCACTGAAGCTCTCAGTGATGTCCCCAGCAGCTCAGTCTACTGCTGATAATATCCATAATCTGTGGGTTCAGACAAAGGACATGCTAATCAAAGCAAGTGACCGTGCTAAGAAGTACTACGATGTGCACCATTCGCAAGCTCCAGTCTTCAAGCCAGGAGACAAGGTCTGATTGTCAACCAAGCACTTCAGACTTAAACTACCCTCCTCTCAGTTTACTCCTCGCTATGTGGGACCATTCCCAGTCCTTCAACATATTGGCAAAGTCACCTACCATCTGAAGCTACCACCTGGTCTCAACATCCATAATGCTTTCCACGTTTCACTTCTGTAACCGCTCATACTCAGCGAATTTACTTCCAAATCTCAAGACCCACCTGTCATCAATGCAGAAGACGACTTAGAGTTCAAAGTCAAAGAGATTCTGAATGTTCGAAAAAGAGGCAATACTTTTGAATACCTTCTATCATAGGAAGGTTTTGGCCCCGAAGAAAACTCTTGGGAGCCTCAGACCAATATCCTGGACAAAGAGATGCTTCGTCAGTTCCTCATCGCGCATCCTTCAAAACCCAAGCCTGGTACCCGAAGAGGAGATCGCCCTTTGAAGGGGTGTACTGTTGCGACCGTCCTTGCCCGACGTCTCCACTCCGCCCGCCTTACCTCTTTGGCGACTCCCTTTTTGGTTGATAGAAGTTTGGCTGCCGTGGCGTCATCTAGCCGACCTCCTTCGGCATCCCCAGACCGACTAGATGCTGCCTTCTACCGTGTTCTCATGAGGCCTAAGGGCGCACGCATGGCACGGACCCGACTCAAGTACCAGCTGTGGTGTGAATCTCAGGGGTGTCCCCCCTGAGATGATGTCATCATCGCCAGATACTTAAGGTCTCTTGTCTTGCTAGCTATTCAAGTTAGCAAAGGGTTTCCTACCTAGCTGCCTCCAGGTATCGCTGCGGATGGGATTCGTTCTCCGCTTACCTTGCTACTCTGCCTCCTCGGACTTTACCAGGGGTACCCACTCCTCGGGGGCCTTGCTCTCTCTCTTGCTTTTCAGGTCGCAGTCTGGAACCAGTACTCGCTCCTCGAGGGCCCACGTTCCCGGTCCTCCTACTGAATATAACTTCTGCCAGGAAGTCACTGCTGCCTACAACACCAGTGAGTTACCATGTCTCTCTCAGACCTTTCCCTGGAACCAGTACTCGCTCCTCAAGGGCCTACTTCATTCCAGCTCCTGGGCTGTTCCAAGAGACAAATGTGTGAGTGTTACCATCAAGATTCTGTTCCTGAACTCTGCATACTCTGCCTACTTACTATCTCAGTTTTTCTACAGCTCAGCCATCCTGGGATCACTGTTCCAGTGCCTGAGGGACTACAGCCCAGCCGGGCTCTTCCATCTCACTACTGCCACCTCTGGTGGTTCGCCAAAACAGTTTAATAAAAGAACTAGTGTGTGTCTGTCTCCCAACTCTGAGCCTGACCGGTGGTCCCTCTCGGGACCTTCCCCCGTGGGCATGGTCATCTGCCACCGGCCCAAGGATCCACCCACAATTATCACAAATAACAGGTATATGCTCCCTTCTTTTCTGTAAATGGGGGAAAATGTATTCAAACTATTTCAATTTGATGGGGGAAGATGAAGTAATGGTGACCTTTGATGATCTCCAATAACTGCTCTCTATTCCTCAAAAACATTTCTATGCATATTTACAAATGGGGCACTACATTTTTTCTTTGGACAAACAGGAACTGCAACATGAGAATAGAGAGTTCTTGATGAAACTGTTTAATCTGGATGACCTTATTAAAAGATTTGTTTCTTTTCAAATACATGCATAAAGATCGAAGACGATGTGAGGACTTCTCTTGGGCTAAGTTTTTCCTGTGAATTTTTTCCTTCTTAATATTTCCTGAATGGGTAGGAAGAGAAAGCCGAGGGCTGGGCCATTCCCCGCAGCCCCTTTTTCGCAATCTTGGACGGGCCCGATGGATTCCCACATCATGAAAAGCAGCCCTGTGTCAGGTATTCAGCCGCTGGATAGAACGGGAGGGGAATATGAGCTCCCCTCTCTCCCTGGTTCATTATCACTTTTAAACCCAACTGAAGGAATGCCACCCAGCAAACCAGCACTAGAGAAAGGCTCCCAAGAAACACAGAGAATGCTGGCAAACCTTGAGGTGGGATCGACTGTTTCAGTGGGGAGTGACCGGGATCTAAATTTCTCTGCTGCTTGTCCATTATGTGAACTTGGACCGTTGGACGCCAAGGGTTTGCGGGACAGCAGACATGGAGGCAACATAGGATCAGTTCAAGGTACTGTGTGTGAATTATTTACATCTCCTATTCAACTACCTTTGATTCAGAGACCTTCTGTGATTTCTCTGGAAAATATCTGGGACGCTATAGCTGAACTTCGTAGATTTGTCTTACAACAACTTTCTCTCATGACCTCCCAGTATGAGAATTTAGAAAATAAAGTCTCTGGTTTAACTATTACTACTGCTAAACTTGTGCAACAATATCCCTCACTTTGGGTTCAAGTTAATTCAATACAGCAATCCCAAGTATTTCTGATTAAAGAAAATAACAGTATGGCTTTAAAGATAGAAAATTTGGAAAACTCTGTGAAGAGTAAAAATCTCATGTTCATAAACTTTCCAAAACTGTCTTTAATATCTCCTAAAGAGATGTTTAGGAGATATTTATTGGAAATTTTGCAAGTCACTGAGAATGAAATTCCTCCTCCTTCTAGAGCTTACTATCTATCACAATTTAAGAGGTCTGGGAATGAACAACAAGGACAACAAATGGAGACCCTGGTTCCGACTAAAGGGCCCAGCATGGATATATGTTGGGAATTATTATATGATGGGAATATGTTGGGATATATGTTAGGAATTATTAGAAAAGGAATGGTGAATAAAACGGAAAATGTCATAATGCCTCTGTATTGTTCCATGGTGAGACCGCACCTTGAATACTGTGTACAATTCTGGTCACCGCATCTCAAAAAAGATATAATTGTGATGGAGAAGGTACAGAGAAGGGCTACCAAAATGATAAGGGGAATGGAACAACTCCCCTGTGAAGAAAGACTAAAGAGGTTAGGACTTTTCAGCTTGGAGAAGAGACGACTGAGGGGGGATATAATAGAGGTATTTAAAATTATGAGAGGTCTAGAACGGGTAGATGTGAATCGGTTATTTACTCTTTCGGATAGTAGAAAGACTAGGGGGCACTCCATGAAGTTAGCATGGGGCACATTTAAAACTAATCGGAGAAAGTTCTTTTTTACTCTACGCACAATTAAACTCTGGAATTTGTTGCCAGAGGATGTGGTTAGTGCAGTTAGTATAGCTGTGTTTAAAAAAGGATTGGATAAGTTCTTGGAGGAGAAGTCCATTACCTGCTATTAAGTTCACTTAGAGAATAGCCACTGCCATTAGCAATGGTAACATGGAATAGACTTAGTTTTTGGGTACTTGCCAGGTTCTTATGGCCTGGATTGGCCACTGTTGGAAACAGGATGCAGGGCTTGATGGACCCTTGGTCTCACGCAGTATGGCATTTTCTTCTGTTGTTATGTTCTTATATCTACAATTCTTGAAACATCAGACTTTTAGATTGCAGTTTCTCAACTCTCATTGTTACATTAACTCTAGAACCGGATAAAGATTGGTTGTTGAAACTTTTCTTTCACCATAGGTTAGAATCTTTCCTGCAATTTAAAGTTAAAGTATTCCCAATGGGGCGGATTTTAAAAGGCCTGCACGCGCTGGCGCGCCTATTTTGCATAGGCCGCCAGCGCGCGTAAAGCCCCGGGATGCGCGTAAGTCCCGGGGCTTTCGAAAAGGGGAGGAAGGGGGCGTGTCCAGGGGCGTTCCCGAAATGACGCGGCATTTCGGGGGCGTGCCGCAGCATTTCGGGGGCGGGCCCGGGGGCGTGGCGCCGGCCCGGGGTCATGGTCGAGGCCTCCAGACCAGCCCCCAGGACCGGAGGTCGGAGCTGGGCTGCCGGCCGATGCGCGCAAAGGTAGGGGGGGGGAGTTAGATAGGGCCGGGGGGCTGGGTTAGGTAGGGGAAGAGAGGGGAAGTGGGGGGAGTGCGAAGAAAAGTTCCCTCCGAGGCCGCTCCGAAATTGGAGCGGCCTCGGAGGGAACAGGCAGGCCACGCTGGGCTCGGCGCGCGCAGGTTGCACAAATGTGCACCCCCTTGCGCACGCCGACCCCGGATTTTATAAGATACGTGCGGCTACGCACGTATCTTATAAAATCCAGCGTACATTTGTTCGCGCCTGGTGCGCGAACAAAAGTACGTGATCGCGTAGTTTTTAAAGATCTACCCCAATGTCTCCAAGCAGACCCAGAAGAGGCAAAAACAGTTTCTTATATTGCGTTCTTGGGTTCAACAAGTGGGAGGTATCTTTTTCCTGAAATTCCCTTGCAAGTGCATGGTGAAATATTAGAATAATTCTTATATATTTTTTATGACCCACCCCAGCTGACCCAATTTCTGATTGGTACAGTACCCTCTACTGAATCCTTAGTTGATCCCCCCAGTCATAATAGTCTCACTACAGTTCCTTATATAGTAATGGCTGTTTCTAAGATCTAATGCTTATTTTTTATTTGAATTTCCTGTGTTAGTGGATAGGTATCCTTCCCCCTTTTTGAGGACTGGATTGTACATTGAAAGTAGTAACAAGAATATATATTGATATTGATATATATTGTTTGTCAGTTCTTGTACTTCTTATTCTTGATTTGTAATTCTCCATTTCAATTTTCATTTTCTATCAAGATTGTCTTTTATAATTTTGAAATAATATAAATTAAAAATTAAAAAAATATATATTATTTGTTTCTGATATGTGGAAAATATTCTAAAGATCAAAATCAAAGAACATATAGAAAAACATGGTTTAATGGAAAAACGTCAGCATGGCTTTATCCAAGGTAAGTCTTGCCTCACAATCTGCTTTACTTTTTTGAAGGAGTTAATAAATATGTAGATATAGGTGAACCAGTGGATGTAGTGCACTTGGATTTTCACAAGACATTTGACAAAGTTCATCATGAGAGGCTTCTAAGAAAAGTAAAAATTCATGGGATAGGTGGTGATGTCCTTTCGTGGATTACAAACTGGTTAAAACATAGGAAACATAGAGTAGGATTAAATGGACAATTTTTCAGTGGAAAAGGGTATACAGTGGAGTGCCTTAAGGATCTGTACTAGGACCCATGCTTTTCAATATATTTATAAATGATATAGAAAGGAATACGATGAGTGAGGTAATCAGATTTGTAGATGTTACAAAATTATTCAAAGTGATTAAATCACGTGCATTATGATAAATTGCAGGAGGACCTTGTGAGGCTGGAAAATTGGGCATCCAAATGGCAGATGAATTTTAATGTAGATAAGTACAAGGTGATGCCTATAAGGATGTTAGGTTCCATATAAGGAGCTACCACCCAGGAAAGAGATCTAGGTGTCATAGTGGATAATATTTTAAAATCTTTGGCTCAATGTGCTATGGCAGTCAAAAAAGCAAACAGAATGTTAGGAATTATTAGGAAGGGAATGGTGAATAAAATGGAGGATGTCATAATGCTTCTGTATCGCTCCAAGGTGAGACCATACCTTGAATACCACATACAATTCTGGTTTGCGCATCTCAAGAAAGATATAGTTGTGATGGAGAAGGTACAGAGAAAGGTGACCAAAATGATAAAGGAGATGGAACTGCTCCCCTATGAGGAAAGACTAAAGAAGTTAGGGATGTTCAGCCTGGAGCTGAGACGGCTGAGGGGGAATATGATAGAAGTCTTTAAAATCATGAGAGGTCTAGAATGGGTAAATGTGAATTGGTTATTTACTCTTTAAGACTTTACTCTTTAAGACTTTTGGCCAGCTTGGGGGGGCCTCCTGACCCCCCCAAGCTGGCCAAAAGTGCCTTTTGGGCCCAACGAGGGTTCCAGGAGCGGAACCGCGATGGACCACGTGACGTCGGCGTCACATCGGAGTGACGTGGACGTCACGTGATTCCCCACGCGTCCGCTCCCGGACCCTCACGGAACTTTTGGCCAGCTTGGGGAGTTTTGGTAAGTCTTGGGGGGGGATTAAGGAGGGTGAGGGGTTTAAATTTTTATTTAGATCAACAATCGCGATTTCCAACGTATTCAACATAGCTATGTTGAATAAGTTGGAAATCCGATCATTTACGCCTCATCACTTTTTTAAGTTAAAAAAAAAATAAGTTGCATTTTCCATTTAAGTTCAAAACGAATGCACACCCCTACTGCTCTCTGACCATACGCAATACAAATTTCTTATGAGTTATTTATGCTCCCAAAAGAGGGCCTATGGCGTGAAATTGCCAATCTACTTTATGCATCTATGTCAAAGGAAAGTGGGTACTCTAGTGCATCAAATTTTTATGTGTCAGCTCTAAAAAGCTTCTGGCATGCTTTACAGCGTTATATCTATCAAGTTACAAAGGTAAGGCTTCCCTTGGTGGACTCAAAATTTATTTTTGATGATCTTGAGGGAACACCATTTCATGAACTGCATACCAGATTTGGGAGGAAGAAAGGCTTTGGTTTTGGTTAAAACGAAAATTAAAAAAAAAAAAAGATTGCTATCAAAAGCTCCAATAGTGGTACAATGGAGAAATGCTTTACATCAGGTATGTCTTGTGGAAAAATGCATAGAGATCATAGTTATAACAATAAAAAAACCAGTGTTCTTGAAGATTTGGGACACCTATCTACAAAGCTTGCTTCACAAGGCAAGAAGTTTGATATTGAATAATCTCATTTAATTTGTATCCCAGAATGTCAGTGTCAGTGTAAAAGGGTTGCTGTTCTCTTCTTCAGGATTTTTGCTTTATTTTGATGTCTATAGAGAGGGGAGAGTGGGAATTAGTAGTAGACCTGTTGTTCATGATGTATTTCCTCAAAACCACACACCACTCTATGGTTAGTTTCACCTTTCTTGAATTGTCAATGTAAATTGAAAACGTAATAAAAAGATCTGAACATAAATTAAACCTTTTCCAATGATATTTCAAGCATCAATTGCACAAAGTTTCCTGAACTGTATATTTGCATAATTAATATCTTGAATTCACAGATTAAGTTCAACAAAACTATATTCCTTTCAATAATCACTCCATTCATTCTCTCTTGCCTTTGTCCCTATTTGACCTAAGTCATAGTATCCAAATCAGATTATCTCACTCTTCATTTCTCAGATAGTATTATAATTTTGATTTCTGTAGAAATGACATTTCTGTAGATTTAAGAACGAGACCCATAGAGAGTAGAATATTTATTATCTTTACATTTTTTTATAGTTTTCTTAAAGGCTATGAAATGCAACTTATTTGTGCATAGATTGCCTTTGAACTGTTTTCTAATTCCTTGTAACTAACCATCCTTTGAGCTAATATCAGTGCTAAATTTCACCATCTGCACAATTTTTCAGTTGATGTCTCTTGCCTAAGTCAAATACAATCTGGGGAAAGAGTGAGGTAAACTTGAATTATTTTTCTCTCTATAAGACTAAATACTTTTCTTCAAAATTGTCATATACAATTGGAAAAACAGTTAACTAATATTATTATTTTATGGAATATCTATAGTGCTCTGTACATTCATTGCAATAATGTAAATGCACTGAGATGAGTGCTGTAATGTTTTTCAGAAAATTGAATGTGGTTTTAGATTTTCATGCCAAATTACACACTGCCACTGACATGCTGAATTAAGCCTTCTTCCTTTGCATTCACAGTCTAACGAAAAGCTACCAATGTCTTACAATGGAATGAAACAAATGTCTACAGCAGCTTTCATTTCCTTTCAAGCTGCTGTTCTGAAAACTTGACTTGCAGAATGACCGTGCTTCAAGATATCATAAAGCATAACAACATATTACATAAGACATAAAGGTTTTTTTGAAATAGTTCTGTGGTGATAAACTGAAATATCATGCAAATATGTGCTCAGAGTGCAATATGATATTGTTAACTAATAAGAATTAGTAAACCCCTATATGGAGCAGAAAATATAAAATAATCAATAAACCAACAATTCTGCCCCTGAGGCTCAGATGTTGTTATCTTACATTAAATGGAGGATATGGATGACCATCATAAGTGTCTTGAAAGCCTATAATGACACTAAGACCTGGTGTATATAGTGCAACAGGCTGACAATGTTCAGCACAATGTTCAGCACAATACCCAGTTTAATCATTGGTCATTCCTCACCAAAAGTTTTTTATAGGCTCAAGGTCGCTTGGCTGTATATAGCATAGGATAGTGCACTAGCCAAAATATAAGGTGCACTTATCTGAGTCCTGAAGTTGATCCTCCAACTCTGCAGGGTTTTGGAGTGTACAGCCAAGCGAACTTGAGCCTATAAAAAACGTTTGGTGAGGAATGACCAATGATTAAACTGGGTATTGTGCTTTAAGGCTCTATTGAACATTGTCAGCCTGTTGCACTATATACACCAGGTCTTAGTGTCATTATAGGCTTTAATTAATTATGAGACAGTGACAAGACACTTATGATGGTCATCCATATCCTCCATTTAATGTAAGATAACAACATCTGAGCCACAGGTGCAGAATTGTTGGTTTATTGATTGTTTACTAATATGCATACATTTTTGGCAGCTATTCCTGTTGATAATTGAACCCCACCCCGGTGTGCTTATCCTGCATGGGTGAGGCCATAAAATAATTTGATTCTCTTTGGGGCTGGATCTATTCACTGGGTAGCTCTTTCATTCTTTCTCTTACGTCCCGGGCCAGATCTTTTGTAGGTGGTGGTTGAGGGGGGGGGGGGGGGGGAGATATACTTCCAGGGCCTATTGTGAAAGGGGTGACCTTCTAACACATTCCTTGTTCTCCTTTGTGTTTCCTTGGGGAGGATATTTGTCCTTCAGGTGGGTGCAATTAATATTAAGAAATACTCTGGAATCACTGTGTTAGTGTCCAAAACTAAAATCTTTACCGTTCAAACAATCATGATGAATGGCACAATAACTCAAATTGCAGCATCACAGAATTTTCTTGTTTTCTTTTCTTATAGTATCTCTATCTGTGCAGGATTCACATATCAGGGCCAGGGAAATATCCACTCTCTTGGAGTAGGTAAAGTGGAGCTCCTAGGTGGGCAGGGTTTCTTTAGACTGATCAAAACCCCTTCCAATCTGATAAAAATGGTAAAGGTCTATGGCACAGAGAGTAAATCTTCTCTTTCTCTTCCCAGGATGGTGAAAGCACTGGATGGGTGACCAGGGTGATGTTTGATTTCCCCTTACTCATGGTTAGCAGATCTTTTCGATGCATATCCAGCATAGCTCTCTGCTTCAACGGCATGGGAGAAGAAAATCAACCAATAAGGGCTGTATAACAGTCTGGGTAAAACAAATAAACATGGGTGCAGATTGCTTATTGCGGCGGCTTCTACCCCTAACTAATCAAGCTAGATATTTCACTTGGATGCAGCTCCATCACTGCTCTCTACATTAAAGGTGGGGGTGGAAGGGAAATAGAACCAAGAGCTAAGAGAAACAGATAAGTATGAGAGAGAAAATTTGCGGGGCAGACTAGATGGGCCATTTGGTCTCCTTCTGCCGTCATTTCTATGTTTCTATGTTTCTATGTTTCTGGATCTTCTTGGTTCTTACAAAGTCTCTTTATTTTTCTTTCTGCATCCCTGACAAAAGGAATCCCCTTGAAGCAAGAAGCTATCTTTGCTTCAAACAGGAAGGAAGGGCAGACAAAACTTCCTCTTGGACCTTGAAATTAAACTTTGTTTCCCCAACATAATTTAACACTGGAGTTTCTCCTCGTAACAGGTCACCACAACTTCAGGAGCAGGTCTTCCTATCCCTGGGCATCCTATCCCTGGGCATCCCAGACACAGGGTTCCCTGTTCCCTGAGTCCAAGAAAGGCCGTGGTGTCCAGTGAGGCTCCTACCAGTTAAAATCTTGAAACCCAAAAAATAGACCCAGAGGGAAAATCCTAACCACTCAGTAAATGGACTGGAAAAGGAAACCTCTCCTGACCCTGATCAGGACCACCAGGTAGGGTCTGCCAACTCCTCTGACTGCACCTAAAAAACAAATTAGAAAACATTCCTCTCTACCTCTGAACTTTGGAAACTTTGGAAATCTTATATAGCAGCTCTGTAGAGAGCTGCTATATAAGAACATAAGAACATAAGAAATTGCCATGCTGGGTCAGACCAAGGGTCCATCAAGCCCAGCATCCTGTTTCCAACAGAGGCCAAAACCAGGCCACAAGAACCTGGACATTACCCAAACACTAATAAGATCACATGCTACTGATGCAATTAATAGCAGTGGCTATTCTTTAAGTAAAATTGATTAATAGCCATTAATGGACTTCTCCTCCAAGAACTTATCCAAACCTTTTTTGAACCCAGCTACACTAACTGCACTAACCACATCCTCTGCCCCCTAGTCCTTCTATTATTCGAAAGTGAAAATAACCGAGTCACATCTACTCGTTCAAGACCTCTCATGATCTTAAAGACCTCTATCATATCCCCCCTCAGCCGTCTCTTCTCCAAGCTGAACAGCCCTAATCTCTTCAGCCTATCCTCATAGGGAAGCTGTTCCATCCCCTTTATCATTTTGGTTGCCCTTCTCTGTACCTTCTCCATTGCAACTATATCTTTTTTGAGATGCGGCGACCAGAACTGTACACAGTATTCAAGGTGTGGTTCTCAGAGGGATGGTCATGTCATATCCATGAAAGGGAGGGGCTGAATTTCATGGTAACCTCCCCCTCACACTAACTTGCATTACTCTAGCTGAACTAAGGGCTCACCCAGGTCTTAAAGATAACATAACCATAGGGTCTGTCACACAACGTTGAATTGGAGATTATAGAGATCAACCATATATCTATCTGTCTGGTTAGGTACATTGACAAATGTTTGTTGTCTTTTCAGGATTGTCAGTCCTAACTCATCTGTAGCTTCAGGTGTCATCAGGTCTTGCGTTCCATGTCCCTTTTAGAGTAATCTGAGATCACTCATTCATAGACTGAGGCCAGATGTGTTAGAGCTATCATAATAGCTGTGACTTCTTGGGTGGTCACATCATGGCAGCCTAAAACTTCCATGACACAACATAGATGTTTTGAGTCCCTGAACCAATTCCTGGAGATTGTCCATTTTTGGAACTGTATTGGGCTCCCTCCCTTGTAGATGCACCATAATGACAGTAGTATGGATCTTATTGTTTTGGGACAATGATTCTTGTTTAGACTAATATTACATAAGTATTATAAAAACATTAAAATCTAAATTCAGAGGTATAAAATGCCAAATACATACACACATGGTTTGCTTCTGCTAGAAATTTCAAAACTTGCCTTGATTTAAACTTAAGTGCTGGTGGTCTGGTCAAAGCAAATTATAAGGAAAAAGTCCTCATGCTACTGTATATCTCCTAGTTTCTGCTCTATTGTTTATCTGTAAAACAAACATTTGCCATGACGGCATAACTGCCAATTTATTCTAACTAAGACAAATGAGATAATGAGGCCAGTGGCAGCTATGAGTTGATAAATCTAGCAGAATGCCTAGCTTGAGCAGAAAGCTTTCCTACTCTGCCAGAAGGTCTATATGCTAATACTAACTAATTTACCAGACTTGGCCCTACATTGTTTGACAATAGCTGAGCATCCCAATTTGTTACAGATATGACATTAATTTGGATATAAACTGGAGCTGGGCTGCTAATCTATGCAACCTCTTAACCCACAAAGCAATCATGCACAAATGTATACTTTGAGCTATGAAGGATAAAAGGAAATGTTTCTTAGAACAGGGAATATATATAGAAAGGAAACGAGTCAAATACTTATGTTTCTGTAATCTATGACTTAATTTGCCATCATAGGTGGCAATAGAAATAAAATTATGCTTGGCCTTTATGGATAGCACTTGAACAGTCTTAGGATTCAGAGACTGCTCCAATTCCATATGGAAGACAAAACCTGCCCATTAGCGTTGATACTTATTCAAGGAACTGTATAACTCAGGCAGAGGTTGTCAATGTGTTTCCAGGTATCCATTTCTGTCAGAACTGTATTCTGTATTCTTAAGCCACACTAACTGATTTTTCAAAGTGCTACATCAAATAAACAGAGATCTCCCCAGAGAAATATATTTTCTATTTTTATATGTGTGACATCTTAATAGATAAGTTTGCATTTGTATCATTTCACACTAGATCCAACCTTTAAACTATTAACAACAATTTATTTCGCAGATGCTCTAAGCATTGAAAGGTATATATTTTTAAAGAATTTCAAGGACCAGTTCCTTTCCATATACCTAAAAACAACATTGTGGGCAGCATGCCTAGTTCATCTGGACAAGTGGCATTAACCCAACAAATGATTCAGTTTTTACAAATTGCAGTACACTTGCAAGTTTCTGTTCCTGTGACATATTGGGCTCAATATTTAAAGAATTCTGCCAGAGGGCAGGCCAAAGAATGTGAGAAAGCATTTAGAAAAATAAAATATTTTGTGTGAAAGCATTTCAAAGTTATGTAAGCTATTCACACAGGGTAAATTGATGTCAATTAGTCCAAATAATGTTTTGATTAAAATTGATGAACACAAACATAATTCAAACTTTTCAGATACGATCTCTGATGGAATATACAATATTTCATCTGTGTCATCTTTATGGTGATACTGTTTGCCAGTCACATTTTGTTGAGGCTATGGCAACAAGACTGTAGGGGCCAAATACCATGACTCACCTGCAGTTTTTAACGAAAGAGGCTAATGCTGGAAAAAGAATCATAATATATTAAGATACTGTGAAAATCTAGGAAACTAGACAAACCAGTGTCTTGGCACAGGGAAATCACTACTTTTAACCTAAAGAGTGTGTTGCTGCTAGAGATGTGAATCATGTGATCGATCGTCTTAACGATCAATTTTGGCGGGGGAGGGGGGGGGAGGGAATCGGATCGTCGCGGTTTTGTTTTTTTTTTAAATAGTGTAAATCATAAATCAGGGGAGGGCGGGAAAACCGGAACACTAAAACAACCCTAAATCCCACCCTGACCCTTTAAAATAAATCCCCCACCCTCCCGAACCCCCCCAAAATGTTTTAAATTACCTGGGGTCCAGTGGGGGGGTCCCGGTGTGATCTTCCACTCTCGGGCCATGGTTGTGTTAATACAAATGGCGCCGGCGCTACCTTTGCCCTGTCAGGGCAAAGGTAGCGCGGGCGCCATTTTGGTTCCTGTCCCCCAATGTCACGATTACAGAAGATCGCTCCCGGACCCCCGCTGGACCCCCAGGGACTTTTGGCCAGCTTGGGGAGCCTTCTGACCCCCACAAGACTTGCCAAAAGTCCAGCGGGGATCCGGGAGTGACCTCCTGCACTCGAATTGTATTGCCGTATTGCAAAATGGCGCCGGCCATAAGGCCATACGGCCGGCGCCATTTTGCAATACGGCAATACGGCCATACGGCCGGCGCCATTTTACAATACTCAGGCCGTATTGCAAAATGGCGCCGGCCGTATGGCCATATTGCCGTATTGCAAAATGGCGCCGGCTGTATGGCCGGCGCCATTTTGCAATACGGCAATACGATTTGAGTGCAGGAGGTCGCTCCTGGACCCCCGCTGGACTTTTGGCAAGTCTTGTGGGGGTCAGGAGGCCCCCCCAAGCTGGCCAAAAGTCCCTGGGGGTCCAGCGGGGGTCCGGGAGCGATCTCCTGCGCTCGTGACGTCGGGGGACAGGAACCAAAATGGCGCCGGCGCTACAGGCAAAGGTAGCACCAGCGCCATTTCTATTAACGCACCCGTGGCCCGAGAGTGGAAGATCACACCGGGACCCCCCCACTGGACCCCAGGTAATTTAAGACATTTTGGGGGGTTCGGGAGGGTGGGGGATTTATTTTAAAGGGTCGGGGTGGGTTTTAGGGTTGTTTTAGTTTGCCAGTTTTCTCGCCCTCCCCCTTCCCCTCCCCCTTCCCCCGATTTACGATTTTTGACGATAAATCGGGTGAATTCCTATTGTATCGCGCCTCTAACGATTTTTGACGATTTAAAATATATCGGACGATATATTAAATCGTCAAAAAACGATTCACATCCCTAGTTGCTGCATGCCTTCTTTCCCATTCCAAAAATTGGGACTATTACATTCAAGCTCTTAGAGAAATGTATTGGCTTCTTCGATGTCTCATGAAATACCCTCCACAGCAGAAGATGCATCTTTCTCTTCAATTGCACTTTCTGTCTCAAAACATGTTTCAGTGCCCCTTTGCCTAATCTATACTCTTTCTTCTCAGGTCCTAACTCAGGAGTCATCTTGTCTTTAAGTGCTAATTATTTTATTATTTTTTTATAGCAGATTTAGTGTTCATGCAAGGTATAGATAGTTTTGGAAATTGAAGACTCCAACAGCAATGCAAACTCTGCCTGAATATATTTCACAGAGCATGGGATAATCATAGCACAAGAAACCTCAATAAAGGTAGTAAGTTCTGTCAGCTTCTAAATCTAACTAATGGTGGGAATCTCATCAGCCACCAGTAACTAGGTGACTATTTTTGGATTGACCTCTTCCCTGGAAAAATGGGATGATTTGGATTCATACCAGGCTGGTTTCTATGCTGGCCACAGTATGGAAACTGTCTTGGCATCAGTGGCAGATGAGATCCCATTTCATCAGAGTAGGGGATGATGGTTTATTTGGTTTTATTATACCTGACCAGAGTTTTTGATTTGGTTAATCATCTATTTTTATTGGAGAGACATAGAGCAGTGTAGATTGGACTGTCTTTTATAAAATTGTTATGCTTTAGTTTTACTTGTTTTTGTTGTTTACTTTTATTTTGCTGTTTTATTTCATTGTATATGTGTTCTGTTTAGGGATGTGCAATTGTTTTTCCCTAATTAGGCAATTTCAACAAAATTGCCTAATTCGGAATGGTTTTGGAGAACCGAAAAATGATTTGTTTTTCCAAAATGTTGGAAAACAATTCATTTTTTAGTTTGTGTGTGCTAACTCCCGATAGTGCGCACTAACTCTACCAGGTTAGTGTGCGCTAACGGGAGTTAGCGCACACTAACTCCCAATAGTGCGCACTAACCCGAAAATCAGGGCCCCTGAAAAAAAAACCCCGAACCACGGGAAAAACAAAATTCCCGTGGAGGGGCTTAGAAACGAAGTCCGACACAAAATTTTTATCCAAAGCACATCTCTAGTTTTGTTTTATGTTATACTAGCTGTACCCAGCCACGCGTTGCAGTGGCAGAGCCAGGTTAAGTGGAAAAGAAAGAAAAGAGAATGGGGATAACCGCCCCCTGCCCCCCCCCCCGAACATGGACGCAATAACATCCCCACGCCCCCCCCCCTGCAGGCCAGCCAATACCTGTCAAAAATGGTAGTTGGTGGAGCGGGCGTTCGTTCCAGCATGGAAGTATTGGCGCCGGGCCCTCGGCAGCCAGCACTGAAACTGTCTCCGACGGCTGTTAGAACTTACTCTGTCAGTAGGGTGGACGAATGGGAGTGGTCGTCTCGCTCAGATAGTAAGGGCGAAGGTGCGCCGGTTGCCAGTCCAGAAAATGGCGTCGACGGGCCCTCGCCCTTACTATGTCACATGGGCTACTGCCGCCATTGGCGTTCCCGTGTGTCCTAGTAAGGGACAGAGCCGTCGGCGCCATTTTGATTGCTGGCAGCCGACGGCCGTAGTGTATGCGATGTGTCACGGAGCGCTGTTGCCCCCCCGCTGGAGCAGCCCGAACTATTCTGCCGTTTTGCATGCGTTCGGAGGGTGTGGGCAGTAAGTAGAAAAGTCATGTGCGTGGGGGGTGTGAGGAGGGTGTTTTTGTGTGATCTCATAGGGTGTGGGAATTACAAACATGTGGCATGTTAGTGGCCTCCCGGTGTAGCATGCTGGAATTTTGTGGGTTTTTGTGTGTTTTGGGAGGGTGTGTGAAGTAAGTACAATTGGCATGAACGGGGGGGGGGGGGGGGGGGGTGTGAGGAGGGTTGATTTGTGTCTGGTCAGAAAGTGTGTGAATCCCAAACATTGGTCACGTGTGTGTGGGGTGTGAGCGTTTGTGCAAGGTGTAAGAGCTTGCGCTTACGTCCAGCAGATGTCGCTGTTTTGTGGAACCAAATATTAAAACTTTTTTACCAGCCCCCGGTGTGACATATATATAATGTAAGTGTAGAAGAACCTTGCCGTATGTGAGGTGAAGCTTGTGTCCAAATTTGAAAGCAATCGGTTCAGCTGTGGCAGAGCCTGGTAAAGTTGAAAAAACAGAACAGAGCAGTAAAGGTTACAGTTTGTGTGTTTTTGTTTTTTTTACCCTAAATGAACAGCACCAGCAAAGAATAGTTTAAATATGCAAGCACACCTTCCTGCCCCCCCCCCCCCCCAACCCGGCGAAATAGAGCAACCCACGCTACAGCCCCCCTCTCGGGAGACATGGAGAATGAGTGTCCCCCCATGAAAAATGCGCAGCGGAAAATAAGAACGGTCCCCTACCGTGCTCCTCCCCGGCTACCTGTGTAAACTGCCAGCCGGTGGTGAGGGTGTGTGCTAGGGTTTGTTCCGCCGGCTGCCATGTTGCAAAACTTCACAGGTGAAAGGGATGCATCAGGATTCGTGACCTAGTAAGGGCAAATGTCCGTTGAAGATATAGTGCCGACGGGCTCTTGCCCTTACTATGTCACATGGTGTACCGACGTCATTGTTGTCTCCATATAGCATAGTAAGGGCAAGATCCGCCGGCGCCATTTTGGTTGCTGGCATCCGACGGCCCTGCTGAATGCGATGTGTCCTGGACCATTCCTGTGGTGCCGGCGGAGAAGCACGGACTTGTTTCAGGTGTAGTGTGTGATCGGAGTGCAGTGCGTGGGTGGGTGGAAGAGGGTACTTTAATTTAAATTCGGAGGGTGTGTGAAATGTGTGGCTTCCCAATGTAGCAGCCAGGAATCCGTGTTTTGGTGTTTTTGGGAGGGAGGGTGAAGTAAGTGACATTGGCAGGCATGTGGGTGGGGGTGTGTGGTGTGATGAGTGTGGATTTCTGTGTGTTATGAGGGAGTGTGAATGAGAGACAAAAGCCCTTTGTGGGGGTGGGGTATGGTGTGTGAGTGTATGTGAAAGGTGTAAGAGGTTGCGCTTGCGCTGACGGCCACCAGATGTCGCTGTTTTGTGTAAGCAATTTTTAAACTTGTATTACCTGTCACAGGTGTGACCTATATGTAATGTAAGTGTATAAGATCCTTCCCGTATGGTAAGTGAATATTGTGTGCAAATTTGAACGCATTCGGTTAAGCGGTTGGCGAGATTAGCGATGACGTACAAACTATTTAACATTTTTATTTATATAGATTTATGTGCTCTGATTGCACATTGCTATCTGTAATTTTATCTGGGAATCAGTTCATAAATGGAAGAAAATGAAATTAAATTAGAACTTCTGTTTTGAAGTGGATTGACTTTTGGAGGACAGAACTGTTATTTATTTATTACGTTGTTCAATTGTTGGACTTCTTTACTTACTGTATTTCTTTTCGGTATTCATTGACCTAATAAAGACAAATTTAAAAAAAAAGAAATATTTCCAAACCACCTTCCAGATTAAAAAAAAAAATCAGGATGATGTACAACACCACACAATATACAGCAAAATATAAATGTAAAAATACATTCTAAAATCCTAATAAAACCTGTGTATTCAACATGGAAGATGACCAGTCTCAGCCAAGAATTATGGTGGATGGCATTCCCCAAGGGTAAGCTTTATCACTGGTGCTCTTTAATATTTTATGGAACCATTAGGGACCATTATACAGGATCTTAGTTTGATGGCCTATGTTTACACATAGAATGTGCTGTTTTGCCAGTGAAAAATGATGAGAAGACTTCTGTGAGCCTATTGAAAGGAGGATTACAGAAAATTGCTAGGTAGTTATTAGAACATAAACTGACCATAACTAGTAGGAATTTGCATTCATTTCATTTGTTTAATGTGTTTCATATGTTTCCCATTACATGCCAATTAGATGTGCATTAGTTTCATACATTTCATATTACATGCTTGTATAGGAAACGTATGAAACAGATGAAAATTAATGCACATCCCTATTAAATAGTAACAAGCAGAGGTTCTGAGAAAAGGTAGTAATGATGCTGTTCCTCCGTTTCTGACTCCCAGTGTTGAGAATGCCTCCATTAGTTTGCTTTCTGAAGTGAGAGTTGATGTGGTTCAACTAGTTAGTGAGAATATCAGATTTGAAATGAAGTCAGAAATGCTTTTTTAAAGTTCAGAGCTGTATAAAAAAACTATGACTATTTTTGGAATATGGTGTTTTGCAAATAGTAATGCAAGTGTTAGTCATTCCTCAGCTGAATTAATAAAATAATCTGGATGTGGGTCTCCCTGTAAGACTCACTTATAGACTTCAGGTAGTTCAAAATGCTGCAGCAAAGATCATTTTTGATACTCTAGTTAGAACCAGTGCTATCTTTTTACTCCAGTATTTACACTGTTTGTTAGGGAATGTCAATTTAGTGGACCCTTGGGCCGACTGCAGGAGACTGGGAAAGGTATTCAAAAGTCTCTAGTATACCACAGGCCGGGAGGCAGATGTTCAGGCTGGACGTAGAGGTGCTCTTCACCCTGGAAGCTGGTACTCCCCCGGGAGGAGCCCAACCGCTGGGACTTAGGCGGCTTTCCCTTGGAAGCCGGAGCCCCCCCGGGAGGAGCCCGTAGAGGCCCGGCCGCTGGGACTTAGGCAGTAGTGGATCAGGACTGGGAACTGGAACCAGACTAGGACAGTAGGTCAGTACTGTAACAAGGCTCGGGTTCTGGAACCAGGCAGGAACTGTAGCAGGCAAGCAGGAACCAAGCAGGCTCTGTAGCTGGCAAGCAGGAACCAAGCAGGCTCTGTAGCTGGCAAGCAAGAACCAAGCAGGCTCTGTAGCTGGCAAGCAGGAACCAAGCAGGCTCTGTAGCTGGCAAACAGGAACCAAGCAGGCACTGTAGCTGGCAAGCAGGAACCAAGCAGGCTCTGTAGCTGGCAAGCAAGAACCAAGCAGGCTCTGTAGCTGGCAAGCAGGAACCAAGCAGGCTCTGTAGCTGGCAAGCAAGAACCAAGCAGGCTCTATAGCTGGCAAGCAGGAACCAAGCAGGCTCTGTAGCTGGCAAGCAGGAACCAAGCAGGCACTGTAGCTGGCAAACAGGAACCAAGCAGGCTCTGTAGCTGGCAAGCAGGAACCAAGCAGGCTCTATAGCTGGCAAGCAAGAACCAAGCAGGCACTGTAGCTGGCAAGCAAGAGCCAAGCAGGCACTGTAGCTGGCAAACAGGAACCAAGCAGGCTCTGTAGCTGGCAAGCAGGAACCAAGCAGGCACTGTAGCTGGCAAACAGGAACCAAGCAGGCTCTGTAGCTGGCAAGCAGGAACCAAGCAGGCTCTATAGCTGGCAAGCAGGAACCAAGCAGGCTCTGTAGCTGGCAAGCAGGAACCAAGCAGGCACTGTAGCTGGCAAACAGGAACCAAGCAGGCTCTGTAGCTGGCAAGCAGGAACGGAGCGATAGCAAAGCAGGACGCTCCGGGGCACAGCGTAACAGGGATCCGGTAGGTAAGCCCGTTGCAAGGCAAAGACTGGGTGGCCGCGGCTGGCTTATCAAGGCCGTGGCGTCTGACGTCAGGATTTGGGCGGAGTCACCGCTGGTGGGGAAACGGCCTAGAAAAGCGCCCAAGTGGCGTGCGCGCCTAGAGACAGGATGTCCATGGAAGGCCTCCTGGTGGCACAGCCCTCGCCGGGACGCCGCCAAACAGGACAGGAACTAGGCCGGTGAAAGCCAGAACAGGTCCAGAAACACGGAGGTAAGGGTCTGGTCGCGGAGCTCGCTGCCAGAACCGTAAAACTGTTTTCCAGTTGTGCACAGGGCTCATTTTAATTTCATGACTCGGATATTCTGCATTTTAAGAGGAAATGTTCCATCTTATTTTTTTAACAGATGACACTGACGTTTGCCAGGATGGACTCATAGAATTAGTGCCTTAAACATTCTTTCTGTGAAGGCCATGTGAAAGGTTTGCTTCTTAGCACATGCATTGCTTTTTGTAGCACCTTAATTTTGGAATTGCCTTATGTTTGAAATAAGATCAGAGCTGATTTTTTTTTTTGGCTTTTAGGCTGAAACTAAAAACATGACTAATTCAAAGAAATAATGGGTCTGAATAATTGGTCGGAGATGGTTTGGGGCTACCAACCTGTGCAAAATCCACAATTCTATTTATTGAGATTACCTACCTTTCCCATATACTTCAAAATGGGGTACAATAAAAACATGGACATAATAATCTCACATACATATATCAAAAAGATATCATACAAAATAGCAGTACATCAAAATAACAATATACAATATTACCATATTCAGGACAGAGCCTCCATCAAACAGCATTAAACCCCCAAAAGTTGGGTATCATAAAAAGTATAAATTTTAGAAGCAAAGAGATTATTTGAGAAACAGGAAGATCCTGGATTTTCTGCAGGGAAAATTGTTCTATCAACTGCTAATGTAATCCACATAGGAGGAAAGCTACTGGACCTGGAAGTTACCAAAGGGGGACAATGTTTCTGATGATATAGTGGACAATCACTAGATAATGTGGTTCAGTATTACAATGCAGGAGATGAAGTTCATTCAAAGATGAGAGTCCTAGACTTCAGGGAATCTAACTTTGTTAAACTGGGGGACTACCTCAAGAAGTCATTTGTTGGATGGGAAAATCTAGGGGAAGTACAATTGCAGTGGGCAAATCTAAAAGGAGATAATGTAAGGGCAACTAGCCTTTTTGTTAGGAAGCTATATAAAGGAAGGAGGAAAAAAAAAACTCCACTTTGATTTTCCAATGAAGTAACTGAAAAGGTAAGAGACAGAAAGGTTAGCTTTCATAAACTACAAGAGATCACAGAAAGAGGAAGACAGTCAACAATATCTGAAAAAAGCTAAAGGAAGCTGGGAAAGTAGTCAGAAATGCAAAGATGAAAATTATAATAAAACAGAGGGACAAGACGTTTTTTGTTTTGTTTTTTTATATGTTAGTGATAGAAGGAAGTCCAAAAGTGGCATTATGAGACTCAGAGGAAAGTGCGTCAATAAAATAAAATAAAATTCCACAGCAAAAAAAAAATCACAGTTTCTTTCTACTTCTCCTTCAAACAGGTAAGATCTTAGGGAGAAGGTACCCTTTTCTACCCTGGGCCCTCCAGGTACCTGCTTGGCAAAAGCAATCTGTTTCTCAAGTATCATGTTCTCTTCCTGTGAATCTTGAACTGATTTTTAGCTAAATCAGATGTTTACTTTGGTGAACTTTCCCCAGACTGGTTGCCCTTTCTCTGTGCATCTCCCAGTACACTGACCCAGCAAACTCTGCTAGAACTACCTCTGTCTCTGTTATGAACTCGCAGGAGTTTCCACCATGAAATTTCAAACCTCCTCCTCTTAAATCACTCTGAGGCCCTGTTCAGCTGGACACAGGCCCTATGGAGCCTCTTTGTGGAAAAGGGATCTAAACACCACTCAGGACTCTATGGCTTAAAATCCTATTTCCTCAAATCCTTAATCCATTCTCAAAAAAAAAACCTCTCCTCCTACCCAAGAGGGAGCAGGTGATTTTATACCATTACTTTATCCCTCTCATCAACATCACACTGACACTAATCTGACATCACCAATAGACAGAGTCTGGTGAGACCTCTGTCATGCTATGGGTACTCCAACCAGCTGAAGCCATATTCTGAATGCTGGTAAAGGGTAGGGATACATTGGTCAAGCTAAAAGGGGCAACCGTTTATATTTGCAAAAATAACAATGTTTTTATCCTCTCCCTAAATACCATGCAATCTGTTTGTGTACATAGGGCATCTGGCAGTGCACTCCTTAAACTAGGTGCTGCGGCTGAAAATGCTTTAGATCCAGTCTCTTGTAATGTAATTTCATGTGAAGATGGAATCATATTTACATTATGTTTCAGCAGAATGCAATGTTTGTGTGGTCCCCTCTTAGTCTGGACTATGAATTACTTCTATGCTTGGGGTGAGGAGTACCACATGAGAAATTATATTTACTAATACGATTTATCTTTGAGTTTGTAGCCTGAGTGGGGATTGAGCCAGGGAACTGGTCACCTCGATATCATAATTCTGTTCCTTTCCCAAACAACCTCACACTTGTGGCACTACAAACCAGGTAAAATCATCACACCAGAATAAAACAGTAATTAACCCTTTTACTAATATTGTGAAAGTAGACAGTAAATCCAACCAAAACATTATTTATTTATTTATTTTAAACTTTTTATATACCGAGATATGTTGGGAACATCATCTCGGTTCACAGATAACTAAAAATAGCAAGAAACTTCACAAGGAACAATTAATATAGCGTATAAACAAGACACCCTTATAAAAGGGTGTCAACATTAAACAAGGTAACGGGAAGGGTAACAGAGGGGGAAATATTTACAAGTAATTACAAGCAACTTAGAAGAAATTTACAGAGGGGAGAGAGGAGGCGAATGGAGCTGCGGAGGATTAGGGGTATGTGTGTATGACGAGCCAAGTCTTTAAATGTTGTTTAAACCTTTTTGGGCAAGGCTCGAGGCGAAGGTTAGGGGGAATCTTGTTCCATAGGGAGGGGCCAGCTAAAGAGAGTGCACGTTCTTTGGTAGACTTAAGCTTTGCACTTTTGGGAGAGGGAGTATGTAGTGTGGCACAGTGTTGTGCTCGGACAGGTCTGTTGGTGGCACGGAATAGTAAAATAGTAAAAGTATAGTAGTGAAGTATAATATAAACTTGCAGTTTATATCAAGCAATGCAAAAACAGCACTGGGTATTAGAGATGTGAATCATGTGCCAGATCGTCTTAACGATCAGATTCGGCTGGGGGGGGGAGGAAATCTGATCGTTAAGATATGTGAATTGGAATCGTTTCCGATTCCAATTCACATCGCTAATTTGTTTTTAGGGAGGCCCGCACCACTAAAAAAAAAACCCACCCGACCCTTTAAATCGACCCCCCTTAGCCTCCCCCACCCTCCTGACCCTTTTTTTTTAGGGAGGCCCGCGCCGCTAAAAAAAAAAACCCACCCGACCCTTTAAATCGACCCCACCCTCCCGACCCCTCCAAAACCTTTTAAAATTACCTGGTGGTCCAGGGGGGCCTCGGGGAGAGATCCAGGGGGGCCTCGGGGAGAGGAGAGATCCAGGGGGGCCTCGGGGACAGATTTCCCATTCCCAGGCATCAGCTGTTCTAAAAATAAATGGCGCCGATGCCCCTTTGCCCTTACCATGTGACAGGATATCCGTGCCAGTGGCCGGCCCCTGTCACATGGTAGGAGCACTGGATGGCTGGCACCATCTTTAAAGATGGCGCTGGCCATCTTTACTCATCAGCCCCTATTATAGGGGCTGATGAGTAAAGATGGGGCCTCCCTAAAAAAAAAGGGTCGGGAGGGCGGGGGAGGCTAAGGGGGTCGATTTAAAGGGTCGGGTGGGTTTTTTTTTATCGGGCCATCGGCGCCATTTTAATTAGTGGCAGCCAAAATGGCGCCGATGGCCCGAGAGCGGGAGATCGCGCCGGGAGCCCCCCACTGGACCACCAGGTAATTTAACATTTTGGGGGGGTTCGGGAGGGTGGGGGAGGGTAAGGAATTGGTTTTAAAGGGTCAGGGTGGGTTTAGGGGTTGTTTTGGTGTGCCGGTTTTCCCGCCCTCCCCCAAATAATTCCCGTGCTCTATTTAGCGATACAATACAAATGCCCCTGACGATAAATCGGGGGCATTTGTATTGTATCGTGCACTCTAACGATTTTGGACGATTCTAAAATTATCCGACGATAATTTTAATCGTTCAAAAACGATTCACATCCCTACGTGGGTATGTCCTGTTAGCCAGGGCAACCTACATACTCCTATGGATAATAAAACTAAATAAGGAACGCTAATAGAGAAAGGTTGAGGAGAAAATCAGTGACATACATAACTTTCAGAAATTGTCTTTACTCTTCAGAACTCAAAAAGCGGGGGCGAATAGATCCATCCCAATGTCACCAGTTTGTAAAGTGTGCACCCTGTCCCAAACACAAAATTGTGTGGACAAAAAAAACAGTCAAGAAAATGGAGTCACCCTTGATCGTGGAGCTGGCAAGATGACAAACGAAATGGATGAGCACTGCAGTGTGTGGAAGGTCTCTCTTTTCTGGGGAGCTTCCCTAAATGGTTTACTTGGTACTAAACAGAAAGCAGGCCTGGTTTCACTCTCTTACAGAAAGACCATGGTGCATCAGCTTCTCTTTCCCTGCTCTCATGTGGCTGTTAGCAAGTAGCACATTTAAAACTAATCAGAGAAAATTCTTTTTCACTCAACAAACAATTAAGCTCTGGAATTTGTTGCCAGAAGATGTGGTTAGGGAAGTTAGTATAGCTGGGTTCAAAAACGTTTTGGATAAGTTCTTGGAGGAGAAGTCCATTAACTGCTATTAATTAAGTTGACTTGCATTACTTGCATTAGTATCATGAGGTCTACTTAATGTTTTAGATACTTGCCAGATACATGCAACCTGGATTGGCCACTGTTGGAAAAAGGATGCTGGGCTTATGGACCTTTGGTCTGACCCAGTATGGCAACTTCTTATGTTCTTCTTAAGTTTATATGTTCTTATATTTATGCTTGACTTTGACTGAAATGCTGAAGCAGTTAACATGAGATGCTGAATTTGTGACATAAGGCAAGGAAATAAAACTTCTCCCTCTTCTGCTAAGATACTCTCAGCACAAAGTTTAGATTACTTAACTCAGTATCTTAGGAGGATAATCCAACCTTCTGCTCATGTGCCTGAATATCTCTGGAAAGGAAGTCTCTTCGCTCCTGGCTACTCTGCCCTTGTTGGGATTTTACAAGTAGTTCGGCTATGAAGCAAACAAATTGTGCTTTTTCTTCCTTAAATGGTCTCCCAGCATCCTTTGGCTACCTCTTCCACTGGCTAAACAATACAGCCCTTTTCCCAACTTGATAAACCTGTGAGTGTTGGATGCTTGTTCTTGTACAACATTTTTCATTTGCAGGCGAGCACACAGGGGATTTGACTTACTTTTATATTCCACCACCTTGGCTGTGGCAGCTTTCAGTCTTTGCAGGGTTGAAAAACCCTTTTAGGCAGGTCCAAAACAAATCACTCAGATCCAAAGGCAGCTCAGTCTACATTGTAAGGCTCCAACACATGATAAGCTCGTGGCGTAAGGAACCTGGTTTATAGTAGCTTGCTACATTCATCTGGTTCATATGCCTTTAATATACTTGTCAGGAAATGTTCTCATTTCAAATAGCTTTCAGAGCACATACTGCACCATTTTGGTAGCTTTTCTATGGACTACTTACAGCCTGTCTTTATCCTTTCTGAATTATGGCCTCCAGTCATGGATATAATATTCTAGATGAGGTGTTTATAGATGACCTGTACAGAAGCATTACTACCACCTTTTTTTTAGTGAGTTATGCTTCTTTATGCACTCAAACATCCTTCTAGCTTTAACTACACCTTATCACACTGTTAAACAACCTTGAGATTATTGGACATGATCAACCTGAGGTCTCTTTCTTGGTCTGTGCATATCAGTATCTTTCTCCCTACTGTGTACCATAGTGTCGACATAGTGAGGGCAAAAGTAGCGTCAGCGCCATTTTGAACATTGGCAATACGGCCCGCGTGCAGGAGGTCGCTCCCGGACCCCCGCTGGACTTTTGGCAAGTCTTGTGGGGGTCAGGAGGCCCCCCCCAAGCTGGCCAAAAGTCCCTGGTGGTCCAGCGGGGGTCCGGGAGCGATCTCCTGCACTCGTGACGTCTGGTGACAGGAACCAAAATGGCGCCGGCGCTACCTTTGCCCTGTCATATGGTAAGGGCAAAGGGCCACCGGCGCCATTTCTTTTAATGCAGCCGTGGCCCGAGAGCAGGAGATCGCGCCGGGACCCCCCCACTGGACCCCAGGTAATTTAAAACATTTTGGGGGGCTCCGGGAGGGTTGGGGATTTATTTTAAAGGGTCGGGGTGGGTTTTAGGGTGCCGATTTTCCGGCCCTCCCCCGATTTACGATTTTTTGTGATTTAAAAAAAACAAAAATCATGACGATCAGATTTCCCTCCCCCCCCAGCCAAAATCGATCGTTAAGACGATCGATCACCTGATTCACATCCCTAATTCTTGATCACTGCCTGGAACTGACCTTTGCCTGTTCTCCGACTCCTCCTGATCGCTGCCTGAAATTGACCTCTGCTTGACTACTGACTACTCTTGATCACTGCCTGGAACTTGACCGCTGCCTGACCCGACTACTTCCGGATTGACCACAGGTACTGACCCCTGCTTCGGCTGACCATTCTGGACTGATACTCTGGCCTTGATCCTAGTTATACACTCAGACTCCCTGTTCTGGCCTCCTGTGACTTTGGACATTCTGCTCTGAACATCGACTGCGCACCCTTGTTCATGGTGGGCACTCCCCTGCATTTCCTCTCTAGGAGATCCTGTGAGGCCCACCTAAGGCCAGGCGGCCCGGGTAACCAAGGGCTCAACCTGATGGAACCCCGGGTTGCTATTGGTGAAGCTCCAGCAAGCCTCTGTCTCCTCCTGTGCTCCTCCTCCTGATAGCAGGCGCTTTCCGGGTCCGACCGGAGGGCCGTACTAATCCTGCACCAGCCAAGGGTCCACCTCCAGCACAACATAAGTAAGACTTCTACAATCATCTACAGTATATACCTTCTCAAGAAAGCATCTCAAATCAATGTCATCATTTAGGTCACATATTTTAATATACTGTGCTATACAATACAGTGCATAGACCCTACAATCTATGAGGCAAGAGTGAGGATTTTTCCCCAAGTGTTTTGTAGTCAGACTAATTGCCAACCTGACTGCTGGTTTCTGACATTTTTTTGGGAGCTTGAAGAGAGAGAGAGGAAGAAAGTGGTAAACCTGGTTTCCTAAGTCAGAAGAAAAGGACACTTTTTGGCTGCTAGTGCAGAAACCAATATTTCACAGGTTTCTACAAGGACATCAATCAGGTAGGCTATGAATAACAAACCATTGCCACAAAGGTCAAGGACTAAGGACCCATTTTATTAAGGTTTATCTCCCATTCTATGGGAAAAAAATGGTTAGTAAATCAAGCCCTAAAGTTGCCCTTGGTTTGTTCTTTTTTACTATGCCAACTCCCTGAAGCATGGGAAAATGCTTTCCATTTGCCTTGTGAACTCTCACTCTGTTAAGAAGTCCACTTAAAGGACCAGGTTAAATGAAGTCCCTTTGTTTTGTACCGTTCAATAAAGCATTGCACATACAGTAGTACCTCAGCCATAAATTCTTCTGAAGCGCTTCCCTGCCATTAGTCAATCAAATTTCCTGTCACAAAGATCTATAGCTGACCAGTTTTGCATAAGGGGTCATTTAAACTGTTACTAGACTTTATCATATTTGCAATATTATGAAACATGTTACAAGTGTGTGTGTACATGTGTTAGTACATGCATATGGATGTACACAATTGTTGAAACAGAGCAGCAAAATAGCTGCACAGACATTAGCTCTTTTAGTATATACTAGTATCAAGTAATATTTAGTTCATAACTATGAAATATCATACAAATGAAAATATGCATATAAATAATAATACGTAAAGATGTATCACATCAATTGGGTTTCTGTGAAAAGACACAATAACATATTTTGATGTTAGTTCCAATATTATTTCATTAGCTGCAGTGTTTATATTGACTGATGAACAAAATGCAATCCCAGCTTATCCCTTGAAAATGGAGATACACAGGTATGAATAGCTAATTACAGTTTGAAAAAGGCAAGTATGATAATGTGGATCCTGAATTATTTACTCAGTTTTGGAACTTTGTGGATGGAATATGACTGCATATCATTGTTTCTAGACATATGATACATTACTTTATATGTCAATTTCTGTCAAGATGTGCAAGAGCATTTCAATGAAGCAAGTAGTTGTGCTTAAATATATTTGTGGCAATGTGATTATGATGGAATAATTGCAACCTACCTCAGTATATTTATCTATTTATTTATTTATTTATTTAACTCTTTTCTATACTGACCTTCATGATCTTGATCATATCAGATCGGTTTACAAGGAACAAAGGGAAGTAACATCGCTAGGAACATAAATGAGAACAGTTAACGAAGTTGCAGAAGGATAGACAAAGTTACAATAAAACAGGGACTAGTGAACTTGGGGTATGACTTAGCGGGGCTACGGCTAGAGAGGAAACTAGAAAATTAACAATGGTCTATAAACAAATGTACATTGGAGAGATCTTGAGCCGTAGAAGGCGAGGTTTGACATAATGGCGTTTATAAATAAGATACGCTGGGCTGAAACAAGCAGGGGCTAGGGAAGGGAAGGGGAGAGGAAGGAGGGGAGGGGGGAATCTAGCAGGGGGTGGTTGAGTTAAGGGAATGCTTGAAGAAAGAAATAAGATGTTTGTGTCTACTCTCCAAGCAACTGAGTAATTCTAAAGCCCAGCTAAGTTGCTAAAGATTGTCCATTGAAGACCTTCCCATTGTAAATTTTTAGACTACTTCTACTAGTATTTGTCCTGCTTTAACATAGAAACATGACAACAGAAAAAGACCCGTATGGCGGTCCAATTAATTTAACACTATAATTCTCTTCACTTCCTTAGAGATCCCCTATATATATCACATGCTTTCTTGAATTCAAATATTGTTTTTTCTCTCCACCACTTTCTCCTTGTCTAATATTACTGTTGAACATAAATTAGATTATCCCTGAGTGCCTACAACAAAAGTGCTAATAATATAAGTAGCAATCATGTTTTCAGTAGTCCTATGTGTCTGAGCTGATAAGGGAAGGGACAATATTCAAAGTGGCCTCATTGCCTAATTTCAGGACCTATTGTTATTATTTAGGAGAGTTGTGGGTGGATCCTTGGGCCGGTGGAAGATGACCACGCCCCTGGGGGAAGATCCCGAGAGGGACCACTGGTCAGGCTCAGAGTTAGGAGACACACACTAGTTCTTTTATTAGACAGTATACTGAACCACCAGAGGTGGCAGTAGTGAGCTGGAATGCCCGGCTGGGCTGTAGTTCCTCAGATACTGGAACAGCAATCCCTGGAGGCTGAGCTGTAGAGAAACTGAAGTATAGTGAGTAGGCAGGGTATGCAGAGTTCATGGACAGAACCTGATGGTAACACTCACACAATGTCTCATAGAAGCCCAGGAGCTGGAATGAAGTAGGCCCTTGAGGAGCGAGTACCTGGTTCCAGGGAAAGCTCTGAGAGTGCGATGGTAACTCACAGATGTAGTAGGCAGCGATGACTTCCAGGCAGAAGTGAATTCTGAAGAAGTCCGGTAACGAGGGCCCTCGAGGAGCGAGTACCAATTCCAGACTACTACCTACAAAGAAGAGAGAACGAGGCCCCCGAGGAGCGGGTACCCCTGGTTAGTCCGAGGAGGCAGAGTAGCATAGATAGTACGAATCCTTATCTTTGCTAACTCGAGTTGTTAGCAATTCAGAGACCTTTAAATATCTGAAGCAGATGATGTCATCTCAGGGGGATGCCCCTGAGGTTCGCGCCACTTCTGGTACTTGAGGCGGGGTCACGCCACGCACGCGCCCCTAGGATTCAGGTCAACATGGCAGATTGCAGCGTCGGGCCGGTCCGGGGACGCCAGACGAGGACGGCCAAAAGACGCCACGGCAGCCAGCCTTCCATCAACCCCGGAGGGAGTCGCCAATGTGGTAAGGTGGGCGGAGTGGAGACGTCAGGCAGTGATGGTCGCAACACCTATCTACCAACATGCAATAACATGTGTTGTTATTGATCCCATTGAAATCACTGGGGCCTATTTACTAGCAATGTGTGTTGATTTGCATTTAGACTTTAGAGCATTATCGTGTGTTGGTAAATGGGCCCCTTAGCCAGCAGTTAAAGCACATTTCCAGTTAGAGCCTAGCCAGCTAGGTTGTAGCTCAAACTTGGGGCCTGAATTACAAAGGCTTTTTTCCCATTTAGTGATGATGTGAAAAATATCTTAGCAAATCAGCCCCTTAGCTAGCTAGATTTTAAGCCAGCTAATCATGCTCACAAGGCTAGCTGCCTAGTATAGCCAACTAGCATGAAAATTAGTACTAGCTGATTAAATTAGCTTCCCCAACCATCCATGCTCTAGGACTACCCAAAATTAAAGAGGGTAATTTGAAAATCATCCACCCTATATGCTAGTAAACTTATGTGTGTAGGATCTGTGTGCACATAAATTTAACTGCAGTGAGCAGGCATTGCCAGGGATGGAGTTGGGGTAGAATTTGCACTTATATGCATATTTTTTAATTTTGAAAACTATGAGCATAATAAAACTACACACATCCATTATCAGGTATAAATGTGTTTGAAGACTTTTAGCGGGCTACTTTTCAAAAGGAAAGCACATATGGACTTTCCCTTTGAAAACTAATGTAAAATCTATGGGGAAAAAAGTACCTACAGAATTTACACCAATGCAGGTGGTTAGAAAACTACCCT
This sequence comes from Rhinatrema bivittatum, assembly GCF_901001135.1. Lineage (NCBI taxonomy): Eukaryota > Metazoa > Chordata > Amphibia > Gymnophiona > Rhinatrematidae > Rhinatrema > Rhinatrema bivittatum. Next base: position 48,518 of record NW_021820722.1, on the reverse strand, counting down.
GAAAGTGGCTAAATCTAGCTGTCTGGTGAATCTAGGAAACTGGATTTAGCTGTTCTGCAGAAATATATTCATCCTGAGGGTTCTACTCTCCTAACTTCATAGTTAAGTAGCTAGATTCCTTCGAAAATCTACCCCACATTGCACCTTTAAACATGTGTTGGGGCATCACTGCTATGCACTGAAGCACACATTGCATACACAATGCATAGGCCTGATTTATCTCAGATTTTCTCACATCCTACCATTTTGAGAACAATTTTCAAAGTGATTTATATAGGTAAAGAGGGTATTACCCAAGTTAATTTGGTGACTGAAAAATTTCCCTACCTCAATATGGCTAAAAGTCTGTGTGTTGTTCTGGAACATGCAGAATTTTAGCTGCCTCCAGAGGAAGCATTCCCAGGGATGGTCTTAGGGTAGGGGAGAAATAACACACATATATATTATATTTTCATCTCCACATGCATTCTTTTCCATGAAAAAGTACCCGCAAAAGGTTCTTTCCACTCACAGTAATTTTCAAAGAGAACACGTGTTCACTTTCACATTTACAATTCTTGCAGTCCATAAGTTAAAAGTTACTGTGGACTTTTTCCTAGTTTGAACAGTTTGAAAATTCTCCCCATTATGCATACAGGGAAAACCCTGATTAAAACATGCCATTTGTTCTTAGAGCTGAAGATGTTTGCCTGTAGCTTTGCAATGGACATGAATCAATCATCCCATTTATCATATACAGAAGCTCTGTTCCATAGGTCTTTGAAGGCTAAATACATTGCATAGATGCATAGTATTAAAAAAGGAAGCCAACTGCTATATTTTACTTTGCTTTAGTTTCTAATATCATTGTCATAAGTCTATTAACTATAAACAGTAGGCTTGATTTATCCAATGTGAAGTTAGAAAGGAACCCATGGAGAATAGCTATTCAGAAGATGGACAGATGGAAAAAATGTTATTTGAAACCTGAACAGGCAGCACAGGAGGCTGAATAGTGGTGAATTGGGTGGTAATATATGCATAATGAAGTATTTGAGGACTGCCCAGCTGCATGCTGTGGAATGCATTCTCAACATCATTACCCTAGACATGACCCTCATTATCGCTTTTCTGACATGCAAATTCTCTCTAGTGATGTCAGTATAGAAAAAGGCAGGGAAACTGCATTGAACATTCATAGGCCATGACATCAGTGCCAACTAAGGGCACGAAGCCAAAAAATGCCTTCAGCTTCCACATTGCCTCATTCGCATAATCTGAAACATTTACCCTGTTAACTCTCTACTGGAATCTTTCTAACACTGGACTCCTATATTCCAGTAACAGAAAAACAATCCAAGAAAATAACTGACAGCAGAGAACACCAAGTACAAATAACATATTTTTTTATCTGCCATATATTTGAATTACCAACTAAACTATTTTGGAAACACAAGCAATGTTAGTGAAAATCTTTCTCACCAACACCATATCTGCCTATGGTCTATTGATTGACCAGATCTTGGATACTACCACCAATTTTCAATTTCTTGTTTCTGGGACTATTATCAGTTAATAGTCTAGCAGATCTTTATTCTTTTATATTACTGTGTTCTATTTTTTATAGCCAATTTTACAGCAAATGTTTTTCTAGACTTTTTGATTGGATATATGCATAATTATAAAGTGGTGTTAGTTATTGTTTAGAACCTATTCAATTGTAAAAGATATACTTATTGCCAAATTTTGGAAGTTTTGTGCTCTGTATGTATACCTTTATCTACAGTCTCTGACATTTCGCTGGCTTAACTCTAAAGAGTTCCTGGGCTCTTGATACCTTTCCTGCCACAATATTGTGGTATTCTGCTCAGCTTAGCATGAAATTTGTTTTATCATATCCTTGATGCTGGTTTAGTGCAATTTCATGCAGCTTCATTATCCACTGTTGTCAAAACTATTTTTCCCTGTGCTTTTGCTTTTCAGGTTGATTCCACAGAGTTGTCAGCAGAGTTTAATCAAAGGTTCTGGACTACAGCTCCTCTCTTGGCATAGGATCATACTTGAGAAGATGTGAGGGTCTGGAGAATGGTTGTTGACCACAGAGTAGAAATCTTCTGCAGTTGGTATATCTTTTTCTTTACACAGCAATTTATCATTATCAATGCCTGCATCCTCCATCACATTCTTCTGAGGAATGAGCTCAAGCCCTGCTCCATATGACTCACTGGGAGAAATTCCAGCATGAGAAGTGACTTTGTTCACAGTGTGGGCTTTTTATTTGCAAAAATTTAAAAATGTAAAAATAAAGTTAGTTAGTGGACCTCTGATTACATTATGGGACTGCAATATGTAAATTATTTACAGCACACTAAAATACCATTTCCTGGAAACAACAATGAAAATCAAATTAATTAAAAACAAATATATCTTATAGTCAACCATAAGCCAACTAAAATTTAAAAAATCAATCTAAAACAGCACCCCTATACTAACTAAAAAAATTAGGACCATCAACTAAAATATCAAACATTCAAGAAATCAACATCACAATATTTAAACTAAATTCAGTGTCCAAATATTAATATATTAAACTCTTGTGTTTTAAAAAGATTTGCTAAAACATAATAGAAAATAAATAATATGTGTGTAGCACTCAAATAGAAAATGTGTTTTAATTAAAAGGTTTCTGAAAAGGGGGCGCTCTTGCGCGATACACAAGATGGCCGCCTGAGTCTAAGGCTCTGAGAGCCCCCGCTCCTTTTTTCTACGATAACGTTGGACCATTGCACTTTTTCTGCTTTTTTCAAGCGTTAATCTCTTCTTAATCATGGCGACATCGAAATCTGGGAAGATTGAAGCTGCTTTCGCCGCCTCCTCAGGCACCAAAAGATCTAAACCAGATCCCCCTTCTCCGGATAAATTGCCTGCTGCGAAGAATATGGCCTCCGCAGATTTGGTTTTGGCCGAGCTAAAGCAATTAAAAGATCTTATACAATTAAATGTGGATCACACTACGGCCATCCGAGCTGATCTTCAGGTACTAACTACTCGCATGGATTCTTTTCAAACGAAATTAGACGATGCAGAATCACAAATTTCGTCCCTTCTAATAACTACTGCGCCACTTACTAAGCTCCCTAAGGACGTGGAACAACTCAGGGCGGACTTAGAGGACCTTTCTAATCGCAATCGGCGAAACAATATTCGCGTCTTGGGAGTTCCGGAAGGCGCTGAAGGGGCGGATTGTATTCATTTTTTGGAAAAATTTATTCCGTCTGTTCTGCAACTTACCTTTGAGCAACCCCTGGAAGTGGAAAGAGCCCATCGGATACCTTCGCGGCCTTCTCAACAATATCGCTATCCTAGGCCCTTAATTCTTAAATTGTTGCGCTACCAACAAGTTTTACAGATCTTTGCTGCTGCGCGGAGTAAATCTCCTGTTTCTTTTCAAGGACATACCATTCTTTTTGTCCCTGATCTCGCGAAGACAACTGCTACCAGACGCAAACTACTGCTGGCGCTGAGGCCACGATTGCAGGCCATAGGCGCAAAATATGGGCTATTATACCCGGCTCAAATGCGGGTCACCCACAACAATCAGACGCAGCTGTTTCACACGCCGCAGGCCTTGGAAGATTTTCTTTTATTATCTGAATCGGATTCTACGATGGTAACCTGAGTTTGAAGTTTGCTATGCTTCGTCTTCAAAACTGATCTAGAAGGCATGCCTTTGCGTTTGCAGGTATGTTTTTCTATCCCGGGTGGGATTTGTGTTATTTTTTTTGAACTGCCTTTTATCTCGCCATATACTTGGCGTGCGAATTGACTCTGTACTTCATGAAACTTTTAGTTTCTTTCGTCTTTTGTCTTTCTACGCTTGGTCCAGCCTTTTTTTTTCTACCAAGTTTTTTGCGCTGGAGCGGGGGACCAGGGGGTCATCTGGTTCGCCCTGAGGCTCTATATTTTGGATGATAGACGGCCTAGTGCTGTCTCTGGCTTCTTTATCATGGTTCTTTCTCTGTTCAATATCAGTGGTTTTTTTTTTTATTTTTTTGATTCTAGCTGCTCCAATTGGATCTTTTGACCTATCTTTTTGCTTTTTCTTTTTTGGCTTGCAATCCATGATTCCTTTCATTTTTTTATTATATATCACAGTTACTACTAGAGAGATGACAGTTGCACAACACTGCCTTGTTCTATTTAATGCTATTCCATGGCGTCCAATATTGCTACTCTTCAGGTAACTTCATTAAATGTAAATGGCTTCTCACATCCGATTAAACGTAAGAAAATTCTCACCTACCTCCAGACTCTAAACACTGACATTGCTATGTTACAAGAAACTCATTTGACGACCGCGGAGTCTCTTAAACTTAAGCGGTCCTGGGTAGGCCAGGTATATTTCAGCCCGGCCTTGAAGAAAAAAAGAGGAACGGCTATTTTATTTCATAAAAGACTTCCAGTTCTTGTTTCTCATCAATTAGCTGACCCAGATGGTAGATGGAATTTGGTTCAGTTTTCCATCCATCAGGAAAATTTTTTATTCCTCAACATTTATGCACCTAACTTGGATATTCCTTCTTTTTTTCATGATACTTTTAAGCATCTCTTACACTCCACCACGGTTCAATGCATCATCGGAGGTGACTTTAATCAAGTTTTGGACCCTGTTCTGGACAAAAAATCTACGGCACGTATCACCTTGACACGCTCTACTACAGCTTTACGTCAACTTATCAAAGATTATGGTTTTGCTGATCCGTGGCGCTTGCTTAATCCTAAGGAAAATGACTACACGTTTTATTCTTCCCCGCACTCTTCTTTTTCACGTATTGATTTTTTTTATCTCTCCAACTTCTCTTTGGGAGGCCTTTAAAGTTACCATCCGCGGAGAGATCTTAAGTTATACTGCCAGACGGAATAAGCTTCGCCGAGAGGAACTACAAATTGTACATGATCAGGTAGCTAAGCTCGAGACTGCGTACCTTCATCGGCCCACTCCTTCGTCTCTGGCAAAATTGACCAAAGCTCGCTATCAATATAATTCGCTCCTTAGTGCTAGAGTTAAGTTGGGCATTTTTTCTTCTAAAGCTCAATACTATGCTGGTAATAACAAATGTGGCCACTTGCTTGCTTCTTATCTAGCAAAAAAATCTGAAAAACGTCGTATTGTGGCCCTCAATTCCTCTTCCAACACGTTATTAACAGATGATGCAGCGATTTTGCAGGAATTTCAACGTTTTTATTCTTCTTTATACCAATCAGAAGTTTCTCCATCGTCCGACTTGTTAACAGATTTTTTGCACGATATTGATCATCCTTCGTTGACTCCGGATCATCGTCACCAACTGGATAACCCTATTACACTAACGGAAGTTACTGACGCCATTGCCTCTCTACAGCTTAATAAAGCGCCAGGCCCAGATGGGTTTACTTCTAATTTTTATGCTGCTTTTCATTCCTCGCTCAGCCCTAAATTGTTGGATTATTTTTCTTCTTTTTTGTCTCCTTCTGGAATGTCTCCTTCTTTCTCACAAGCCTGTATTATTGTAATTCCAAAGCCAGGTAGGGATAACACTTCCACTGCTAACTATCGACCCATTTCTCTATTAAATACAGATTATAAGATTTTTGCAAAAATTTTAGCTACTCGTCTTTCTAAAGTTATGTCGGTTTTGGTGGAACCCGATCAGTCTGGTTTTATCCGAAATCGCTTAATTGCTAATAACGCCCATTTATTCTTACACATTCAACAGGAGGCTTTCTTGGATCCAACTCCTATGGTGGCTATTTCGTTGGATGCGGAGAAAGCCTTTGATCGTGTAGAATGGCCTTTTTTATTGCATGTTTTGCAATGGTATGGTTTGGGTCCCAATTTTTTAACCTGGATCCGCTTAATATACACGGCTCCTTCTGCTTACTTGTATATAAACCAACAGAATTCCTCCTCTTTTTCTTTACACAGGGGCACCCGACAGGGCTGTCCCCTCTCCCCCTTGTTATTCAATCTGGCTTTGGAACCTTTACTTTCTGCTATTCGTCAAATGCCTCAGATTCAGGGTGTGCTCATTGGTAATGAAACTTTTAAACTATCGGCTTATGCAGATGATGTTATGCTTTTTTTACAGGATCCTGATATCTCTCTTTCTCACCTTTTTCGGCTTTTGTCTTCTTATTCTTCCATTTCTGGTTATAAGGTTAACTGGCATAAGACTGAATTCCTTCCTTTAAATTACTCTGCTTCTTCTTTGGATCTCACTGCCTTTTCCCTGCACAAGGTAACCAATGGTTTGAAATATTTGGGAATCCGCTTTTTTACTAACCCCGTGGACACCGTTGTTCATAATGAGGCCTTTTTGTTACAAGTCGTTAAGGACTTATTAATTCGATGGTCTCCCTTACATTTAACTTGGTGGGGTAGACTCGACACAATTAAAATGGTGATTGCTCCAAAGGTTTTATACACTCTTTCCATGCTCCCTATATTTTTTTCAGCTGACTTTTATAAACACTTGGACAGGATTTTGGTTAAATTTTTATGGAAGGACAAGCCACCTCGTATTGCTCTTTCTAAGCTCAAGGCTACAAAGTCACATGGTGGTGTTAACTTTCCTGATTTTTATAAATATCATCAGGCTTTTATGCTGCAACAGGGTTCTCACTATTTTGATTTTGAGCAACCCTTTCTGGAATCGCCTCGTTGGCTATCTATTGAAAGATACTGCAATGCTCCTTTCCCCTTATACTGTTTTCCCGGTATGAAGCCCATAGCCTATGTTACAGCCAACCCCATACTGCGTTCCCTACATAGAGCCTTTATGGAATATGATTCCCAATTGTCTGCTGTAGATACTAAATGGCGCACTACGGGCTTAGCCCCGCTTTGGCGGAATCCTTTGTTAACTATTGGAGGCCACCCGCTTAACTGGACCCTCTGGCTTTTGTCCTCTATATGGGAATCCGGCCATATAGTTCCATTCCAACAGCTCCATACTCAGTTTGGTCTACCCTCTTCGCAATTCTATGCCTGGTTGCAAATGCGCTCGCTGCTTCGAAGTAGCTCTTTGCGGCAATTTGCTATGGATAAAACTTCCCCTCTTTTGGATTTTTATTACACCCAAGGCCCCAAAGGTCATTTAGCTTCGGGGATTTATAAACTCCTTAAAGCTCAATCTCCGCGCTCCTCCATACGCTCCTTAATTCAAGTGTGGTCCGCTGACCTTGGAATTGAGATTTCTGATACAACGTGGAAATATTTTTGGTCATCCACCATGCGGATTTCCCTTTCTGCCAGTTTGATACAATCTTCTTTTTTTATTCTTCATAGAGCTCTCTGGACGCCCTGGAAATTGCACCGGGCTGGCATGCTAGACTCTCACATTTGTTGGTCTTGCTCCGCTCCTAAAGCCACGCTTAGCCATATGCTTTTTTACTGTCCACTTGTCCACTCTTTTTGGACGCAAATATGGCAAACTGTTCTCAAAATTTTACCACTTACTCTTTCTCTTTCTTACTCTTTAATAATTCTAAAAGGCGCTGAGCCCTCTTTAGGTCTTTGCCGCCCGCACCGTAAATTGGTAGATTTTCTCTTAACAATAGCTCAGTATAATGTTCTGTCCAATTGGAAACATAGTGAGTTCTTGTCTGCACACTTATGGTGGAACACTGTATGTTTGTTTACGAAATATGAAAAAGCTGTTGCCAAAAAATTTGGTCGTTTGGGGAAATGGGCGCAAGTGTGGAAGCCATTGGATGAATATATTGCCTTGCTTTAATCTGTAAAGTTTGGTTGTGCAACTCTCTTCTCTCCTGTTCCCGTACCTAATGCTGGTTGTTTTTTTTTTTTTTTGTTTTTCCTCTCTCCTTCTTTCTCCCATTACTATTATTTATGCATTGTGGCTATGTTTGATGAGTGTTGGGCTACTTTATATATTACTGTACCGTGGATTGTATTCTTTTGTTTCGTATGCTAAAACTCAATAAAAATTATTTCAACTAAAAAAAAAAAAAAGGTTTCTGAAAAAAATATGCCTTAAACTTATTTTTCAATGTGATATAATCTTCTGACAAATGCATATCCAAAGGCAAACTATTACACAACTTTGGAAACAGACACCTGAATATTCTTTTTATACTACTAAGCTATCTAAACTCTTTCACTGAAGACTCAGCTAAAGAGCTTCCTGTGAAAAATGCAGTTGGCTGAATTAGTTCTCTCAAATACTGATAATATACTGCCCTAAAGGTGATATTAGACTGGGTATAAACATACAGTATTATGTGTTCATACTCAATGACTGAGAGCTAACAAAGGCCATAGCATAGCCTAGGAGATCACCCACAACTCATCAGATGCCCATTGGTCTTCCCCCAGCTGATCCTCCAAGAAAGATGTTGGATAAGGAGAAAATACCTAGCAGGTCCTCTTGTGAACTCTGACAGTTCTGAAATGTCTTGTATCTTATTGTTCTGTATCAATGATTTCAATGTATGATTCCAGAGTAAAAATGAAAATTATTTTCTAGACCACTATTTTTTATTATACAATTTTTTTTATTATGCCTGTCCAAATTTGTCCAAAGCAGATCACAGTATCATAAAAATGCAAACTCTTAACAAAGTTATAGCATAAAACATGTAAAATGAAAATCACTATAAAATAATAAATGCTTTTGTGCCTTCTGATAATCATTCTTTAATAGAATAAATTGTAACCTGCTTAGTATTATAGATAAGCGGCTATACGTTTTATAAATAAAAAAATTAATACAATCCAGTAAATATAGCAGTCAAAACCATATTAAAAAGTCCACTCTTACATTCACTAAAATTACTCTTCCCAACCATCAGGTAAAAATAACCAAGCAGCAATAAGTCAATACGTATTCAAAGAAACTACCAGAAGGCTATCTCATAGTCCAGCATCATCTCATAACAATAGGAGGCTACTCAAAAATAAACATTCTTTAAAAAATAGATTATTCAGAAATCAACAGCTCAGAGTTTAATACCTGCTCAAAAAGCCACAATTTTACCAGATTTCTAAACTTGAGAAAATATCCCTCTATATGACACTTCAAAGGCATGTTCTTGCACAGTTCTGCAGCACAAAAAAGTTCCCTGTTGTGCGATGATGACAGATGGATTTCCTTCAATGAAGGAATAGACAGGCATGCCCCATTTTTAGATATTAATACCCTACATGGTAAGTAGAACTATAGACAAGATTGCAAGTAATGAGGACCCATGCTGGAAATAATGTCCCACTCTGTTACAGTGCAGAAAACGTGCAGCAGAATCGGTCCTGTAGAAAACTATGTTGTGATGATTTTTATTATTCCGGCATAATGATTATCCAAAGGGGATGTCTATGAGGATTTGAGGCTACATCTGAAAAAGAGTTCTTTGTGGTCTCAAAAGCTCATGTGCAACAACATCTTTGACTAATTATTCATGAGGTCAGTTATCGAGGTATTAAGCGGGATATCCCCCAATAAAATTATCTGCCTCAACATACCTGGACAACTTTGAAACCTAATCAGCTATGTTTTAATATCCTTGGTTAGCCTCAAAGTTATCCGGATATGTTCATCTGGATAATTTTAAATGTAACTGTCTGTATTAAAAGAATATAGCGTAGCCAGTTAAACAGTGAACCTGAAAAATACCAAAAAGATGCTAAGCAGGTCTAATGACCCAACCCCCTACCCTACCACCCGAGTGCAACACATTTTGGCCCTAGTGGGCCAATACCACCTTCCCTTCAATCCTCCCAAAATATGTTTAAATCATTGTTTGTGCATAGGCTCAAAGCCTCCTTCCCTCCCCTGAGTTGTCATAATTGAATTTAAACTGAAGAACCCCTACAACAGCCCATTTTCCCCCTCTTCTTCAAGCCAACACTAAAATTCTCACTTCATGCAGACCCTCTAAACCCTTTACCTCAACTAGGAGTTTGGAGCAATTCTACAGCTCCTGGGACATTCAACTTTGCTGTCATGGGGTCATTTCTTTAGGAGTGTTGTGTTGCTGTCAAAGTAATTCTGGATGCACTGGGAGCTAGACGATTGCAATGGGCTCCCAGTCATGGTAAATGATTTGGGTCAGGAGGGTTAGGGTTGGCTTGATGGAGGGGAAGGGAGCTGCTGCAGGAGGCTTTTGGTTTAAATGTAGTTATGTAAGTTTGGGGGATGAGGCTTTTTTGGAGGGTCAGTGCTGACAATACTTGCACTCAGATAGGGGTGGAGGGATCAGGTTACCAGCCTGTACAGTGGCTTTATTTTTTTTAAACAGGTTCACTGATTACCCGACTATATTGTTTGAATATAGTTGGTTATCATTAAATCTATCCGGTAACATGTTCTCGGATAACTTTAATCCTCCTCTTGCCCAAATGTAGAGATAGCAAAATAACTTATTTGGCTAACTCCATATATTGGAGTTAGGTGAATAAGTCATTTGGCTAGCTAAACTCTGCCCTTGAGTGCCCAATATGCCTCCCACTTACCTGAATAAATTGTATCTGGATAATAACCTGGATAAAGTGTATCCAGCTAAGTGCTGGGGATATTCAAAAGTTGGCATATATACATGTAACTCAAAGTTATCCAGATAAATGCTTTTGAAAATTGGTCTCTGTGTGTTTTCATATTGGGATGGGGCAAGATTTACCCCTTTATTTCAAAAGATGGAGGAATCTGTGCCTGAGACACTTTTGTACATTTTTTTTGTTTTATAAAAATGACATTTCATGAAGTAGTTAGAAAGATGGAATATGGAGGTGACTTACAATATTATAGAAACATAAACCCATAATGGCAGAAAAAGACTGTATGGCCCATCCAGTCTTCTCACCCGTCTAATTAATTTAGCATTATGATTTTCATCACTACCTTAGAGATCCCTTCTGTGTATCCCATGCTTTCTTGAATTCAGATACTACTTTTTGTCTCCACTATATCCATTGAGAGGCTGTTCCATGCAGCCATCACCCTAAGACTACCCCTGAGTCTTCTCCCTTTAAAATTTATTGTATGATCCCTCAATCCAGAGCCTCTTCTCTGTTGAAAAAGGCTCACCGCCTGTGCATGGAAACATTTCAGATATTTGAATGTCTGTATCATATCTCCCTTATCTCAACTTCCCTCTAGGGTTTACAGGTTTAGAAAAAAGACCACTGACCATATTAGTTGCCACCTTCCGGACTGACTCCCATCTTATTTATATTTTTTTGAAGGCGCGGTCTCCAGAATTGTACCCTGTATTCCAAATGATATCTCATCAGGGACATGTATAGGGGCAATATCACCTCCCTTTTTCTACTGACCATTCCTTTTCCTATGAAACTAAACATCTTTCTGCCTTTTAGCATTATTTTATCCATTTATTTGGCTACCTTAAGATCATCAGATACAATTACCCCCAGAACACACTCTTCTTTTGTGCTTAGAAGAATTTTACCTCCAATACCTTTCGCTTGGAGTTTTTGCAACCTAGATGCATTACTTTGCATTTTTCTTTGCATTAAATCTTAATGCTGCCAGCCCTTAGACCATTCTTCTAGCTTTGCTAGATCCCTCCTCATGATTTTGCACACCTTCCTGGCTGTTCATCCTGTTATAGATTTTGCAATAATTGGCAAAAAGACAAACCTTTCCTGACAATCCTTCTATTATGTCGCTCACAAAAATATTTAAAAAGACTGGTCCAAGGACCGATTCTTGAGGCACACCACTTGAAACAGCCCCCACCTCATAGAAAACTCCATTCACTCCTCCAACTCAGCCAGTTTTCAACCCAGTCAGTCATTCTAGGTTCCATACCATGTGCACTCAATTTAATTATAAGTCCTCTGAGCAGAACTATGTGAAAGAACTTGCTGAAATCCAAGTACACTACTTCTAGCGCTCTCCCTTGATCTAACTCTCTGGTCACCCAGTCAAAGAAATTGATCAGATTCATCAGAGAAAATTTATCTCTGGTAAAACCATGCAGTCTAAGATCTTGCAATCCACTGGATTCCAAAAATTGTACTATTTTCTATTTTAGCAGCAATTCCATTAGTTTGCTCACTACAGAGGTCAGACTAACTGGCCTGTAATTCCCAGGTTCTTTCTTACTTCCACTTTTATGAACAGGAACCAGTTCTCTGGAATTACTCCACTCTAAAGAAGCGTTGAAAAGGTCAGTGAGTGGAGCTGCCAGGACATCTCAATGTTCCCTTAGTACCCTCAGATTTATCTCATCCAGTCCCATTGCCTTATCTACTTTAAGTTAAGTTAGTTCCTCACAAACACACTGTACTGAAAACTGATTAAGGTTAGCCTCACTTCTATTCTTATTTTTGTTTGTTTTATATGGTCCTGCTTTAGGTCCTTCCACAGTGAACACTTAACAGAAATATTTGTTAAACAATTTGCTTTATCCTCATTAGCTTCTACATATTCCTACTCTTCACCTTTGAGCCTAACAATGCTAGTTTTGCATCTCCTTTTATCTCTAATGTTTCTAAAAAAAAAGAGACTGTGAGACTGCACAATACAGTCTCACAATTTTTAAGTATTAGAAAAAAGAAATGAAAAGAATTAGAAGAAATATTTGGCATGTTAATAATATATACTGTACATTACAGCTTTCTTAGAAATAGAGATATCAGCAGTACCTAGTCTAAGTTGGAGAAAGAATAGTTTACATGGTAGTATATAGTGCTTGAACCATGTGAAATGAAAAGGTAGAACATTTGTAATCACTCTCATGACACCACGATAAATACAGCCTTTTATTATGAATTCAAAAGAGTGTAAACTCAGTCATTCAACCAGACACAATCCTGTTTCCCTTTAAATCATTTCCTAGTTAGTCCTTCCGTCATGCCCTCAGGCCTTCCATGATTTTGGTAAGTAAAGTGATAAGGCCTGCCCAATTTATGCATACAGAAGAGAGAGAGGAGAACAAATATATCTGATTGACTTTTACTATCCTGTACTTCATTTAAGCTTGTCACAATTAAAGGACCAAAAACACCTCTATTGCTTCCATGAATTCAACATTACATCAATGTAATGTTGAATTCATGGAAGCAATAAAGGTCCTTTAATTGTGACAGCGTTGCATTGACTGAATCCTCGAAAGAAAAATAGAGATTTTTTGCTATCTGTAATCTTCATTTAAGCTTGCCATACTTTATCCATTGTTGCAAATAATTGGGGAAAGAGTGTGAATAAGTGTGTGTTTGTGCTCATCAATGTTCTGTGTAAGTTAAGGTTTGTTAATACATAAGTGAAATGACATATTTCTTGAGATAATGGAGCAGAAAGACATCAAGAAAATGAGTCTGGTCCTGGCCATTGGTCATTGGCATGATTGTGCACTAAAAAGCCCTTGTATGTGTTCTATATCTTACATGGTGTCATATGGTTGTATCATGTTCCAGACAGATGTCACCACAAATACAAGGCAATAGAAAATCAGGGGAAAATTCCTCACAGAGTTGAAGGAGGGGGGGTGGGAAGGAGTAGTAATGAGGCGGCCTCTTCCCAGTAAAGCATTAATGTCCCTCTTTTAGCTACCTAGCTCTAGTTCAGACCCTTCTGACATGGGAGCCCTATATTGCATGAATGAGGTAGAAAAAGTCAGAACATCTTCTATGGAGGACCTGCATGGTAGGTCTTGTGCATCTGGGACACATGGTACTGTTAGTGCTTGTATGGCTGGGCACATGGTATTGGTGGTTCTTATATGGCTGAAACTGTAGTTTTTTGCATAAGTGGGCAAAATGGTGCTGTTGTTTGCATGAGTGGGTAACAGAGCACTGTTAGCTTTTGTTTGACATTTTATTGTTAGTAGGCAGTGATGGTGAATCCTGTTATCACTATAGTCATTCTGCCCTTTGCCTACAGCATGTGGTCACTGATATCTTTTTTATCAGCTTTCAGGGCATCTATGACCTCCTTCAGCTCACCATTTTGAGCTGTTTTGTAGATTTACATATGCAACTCTTTCTATATAGCTTTGTAGCCTGCTTGAATGGAGTTATCATACCTTTGCTGCCCCACCACTACAGGGTGGTCACACAAGGATGCTTGGAAGACACTGCCCTCCTGATTCAGGTCTATCTGCTGCCAAGGCTCACATGGACAGATCCTGTGATCCAGGGATGCTCACCATCCAATCTCACTCCCTCTCATTCTTCAGAACTTGCCATATCAGATGTTGTCAGAGATAAATAGTCATTGGTCACACATATCTTTTAAGCAGATATCAATTATAACAATGAACAGGTAATAATCCAGAGTTAAACATGGAATCACCAGTTTGCAGATATCTCCACCAGTTTACCCATCTCCTTGAGCACTTAACTCTGAACCCCCACCACTTAATCTAGACCTCCCATCCAAAACTCACAGACAAAAGACAAGTATGATTTAAATTACGTGAGTCAATTAGCAGGTTTAAAAATATATACTGCTTACAAAATAGAAACTTAAGTGTTTACTTCTGAACCCTGTCCCAGAATGCCCCTAAACTGCCCCATTGCTTTCTTATAGCATTTATGTGCAATACTGCAAGTACAGGTTAACTCTCGAGATTTAAAAAATAGCATATTCACATGTATATGGAATTTTACAGACACAACCCCACCCCCCATAAATCTATAAAAATTGCCTCTGTGAAGAAGTCTATAAGAAACTCCCTCAAACTACCTTAAGGGATCAGGCACAGCTGTCTCACCTGGTCATCCTTAAAATCCAGACCCACAGGGTATCCTGGGTAAAGGGTCTAGAAGTTTAAGCAAGCCCCAGAGAGCAGTCAGAGACCCACAATTTTCCAAGACCTGTTATGTTTATGAACAATGTGTTACCTGAAATTAAGGTGAGCTGCACTGACTGTTTTGATTTTGTTTTTTCCACAGTAAATAAAATGCACCTAAGGAACATCCAGAATCTGCCTCCTTATTTCTCTGCCTGTTTTTGAGTTGCTATCACCCAAGTTACCACAATCTCCAAAAAAAAGAGGGAAAAGTAGTATTGTTGGAACACCTGCATGATTTTTGCTGCCATTAGCAAATCCCTGCAACGAAGCCCGTACCATGCCATTCCTCTGCCATGCATTCTGTTACTAGTTCAGGGAAACTGCAGCCTTTAAAAGCATCCACACCTAGGCACATCTCCTGGGCACCAATCGGCTACTCAGGTAGTCTGGGGAGAGGGACTTAAATAATATGGCTGGCCAATCAGGGTTCCCCTCCAATGAAGCAGCTGCAAGCAAGCAACCATGTAAAAGCTCAGGAGAGCTCCTAGCAGGATGGAGCACTGGCATCTCACCCCCTGATGAGGCATGCTGCTGCTCCCCAAGTCTTGCATCTTGGGCAGTGATCCATCTTGCCCTCCCTTTCTGATGGCACTTTACCCACAAATTCAAATAATTTCTGCTTCCAAACCTTTCCCAAAATCCTCCATTTGCTAAATCTCTAATCTCCTATAGTCTCTATAGATAAGTTGGGGCCTGTAAGACTACCCTATAAAAAGATTTTACTGGACCCTTACTCTGTTTTTCTAATTTCCTTTATGGTATTGCAGGTAACTCAACAGATTACGCCAGTGTATTCTTGAGTCTGTACCCAAGGACTCGTCAAGGCCAGCAATTGCATCCTGACACAGTTTTTCCTCCAGTGGTGTGATTCAAATTCCATAGGCGCAGCAGCCTCCCCTCTTCTTCTGATGGGCAGGAATCTTAGCTGGCTTTTCTGTTTTATATTCTGGTAACCACTTTTACTGATGCTATTATCCTCAGGGTGATTCTGAAGCTGCTGAACTCTTTTGTAATTTCCTTCCAAATGTGCTTCCTTCTTGACAGCCTGTGGAATCTGTGCCAAACTGTATTCTTTTGCTCTTGAGGACCAGCTTCAGAATATGGTCATTTTCTTCCACAATGAAGTGCCAAATCAATTGGCATGTTCATGCCCCTGTTGCTGTACTTTCTGGTCCTTCTTTCAGCCATTTCTCCCACTGTTTCTCTTCTGTATCTGATACATCTGTCCCACCTTTTCTCCACAGCATGCCTGATCTCTTGCACAGACATAGAAAGCACATACATAGGAGAACTTTGTGGAGCCCCTGTTTTGTTTCTGACTTCTCCCTTTCACTCTTCACATCCTTTCCTCCCACTGGTGGATTTTACTGTGTTCTTCCACCTACTGTCTAAGGGATCTGACCTAAGCTACTGTATGTGGCATCCCACCTCTAGTCTTTGGGCTTCAGAGCTATGACAGCACCTTTAATTTTGCACTACCTCCTCCCTCTCTGCCTCTACATGCCCCATAATAGGCCTCCTTCCTTTGGCCTCTAAACTGTTTTTCACATGTGCAACCCTCCCTTTGATTCCTGTTCATCCTACCCACAATTTCTCCACTCACTTTCCACTTGTGGAATTGCTCTTTATTTTCTTTTCTGACACCATTGTGTCTCACACATTTTGGGATGCAGAAGAAAGTAAAAAAAAACCTTGTCCTTTGTTAACCATTTGCATGTAGATACAAATAAAGCTGTATAAATAAATGCAGATTTGTTTTTGAACTGCTGTGTGTCTCCTCTGCTACCTGCTTCTCCTTTCTCTGTCTGTCTGTCTATATCATTGTTTGCCTCTTCTCCATGTCTCCCTTCTCCTGGGATGAGGGATGCCTGTATCACAGGAGGTACCCTGTGCAAGATAATGTTTTATATTTGGAGCTGGGGGTTGAGGGAAGGACTGGCTGGGGGTGGCAATGGATAAAGTCACCCAGAGGAGGGAGAGGCTCCCTGCTGTTGTGTCTTGCCAGGGAATGGGGCTTGATCCCCCATTAAAACTTCTGTTTAGTTTGAAGCTTCATATTACCTGAAGTGCTTTTTGGGCAGAACAACCATAGCAAGGCAGCAGTGATCAGGTCAATCATGCCAATAATTTGGCAACTCCTGCACCTTCTATATTGTGAGGTGTTGACCAGTTCTTGAAAACCCCACATCATGTGTTCTCTTTTATTGGAGAGGATATATTTATGTTGTGAAATCATGTGAGTTTGTGCATTAATTATCACAAACGTGTGTGTGGAAATCTTTTTGATTGGCAAAGAGATATGCCTGTGGGTAATGGTTTACAGGTTCCTCTGTTGCACATGCCCTTCATTTTTTTTTACTACCAATGGTTTTTGTTAGCTGAGTTCTTTCATTAGTGTGCATGTATCAATTTAACAACTGGACCAGTGTATGGGGTTAAATGTTGAGCATTAACAAGAGCTCAGTAAAGAGCATGTGAAAAGGATCACACCATGTTCTTTACCATCCAGATAGTAAAGCCTCATTTGTATATGATGTACCTTCTTTTCCATCCACATGGATGAGAATTTTAATGTGCTGACACTAATGTCTCTTCTGACTCTAACATGCACGTTAAGGCTTTATTGCATACCATGTTATTTTTGTATGTATAAATATAAACATTAATGTGCATATTACATTCTAATGCATAGACCCATATAACATTATCCATACACTTTCTTCAGCTTCTTCAAAGCTAACTTTATCACAATAATATCAGCACATAATTACTTTCTATTGTCTGGATTATGTCTTGCTTTGGTTTGTGATAAGTATGTCAATGATAAACAAATTATTTAAGTGGAGATATATTCATTTATCAGGTATATTGTATTTTAGGAACATGTTTCAGATTCTCATTTGCATTGTTTTTCAGTTAATTTTGTACCTAAATTTGATGAAAATGCTTTACCGTGGAGTAGAATATAACTTATTTATTTGATTTTCTGGTTTATTCTCACATCAGGTTTTGTATCAGTGGGGATCTTTTCAGTGGTGTACTAGAACAGTGATTAGATTTATAGATACAAATTATATTGCTGTAGATTTAATAGTGATGTAGACATTCCAGGTAATGTATTTGTATTCTAATTAAAAAAAAAAACATTTTAAACATCTCTAGTCTATAGTTATCCTCACCCTGTTGTGTTTGCTTGTACAGTTCAGTAACAGCATGAGTTGAGTGAAAACTATCAGAGCATGGTATTATTATGCAAAGAAGGCAAGGCTTACCTACTGGTTACAAGAAGGGTCCCCAAACTATCTGGCCCAGTGGTGGAGACTGGCAGGAGGCAGGAGAAGCCTTGGGACATATCCAACTACCCTAACAATAACCGTAGTGGCACCACAATCATGTTTTAAAACTGATAAGCAAGCACGTCCTCCCTGTTGATTTTCTGATGTACGAGATTAACAGCAAGGAGAAAATGTGTCGGCCTATGAGTTTTGAACATTCTTGCAGTGCCAGTGCTGTTGTTCTTAGAATAGTCAGCAGTAGCAGGTAGGGCAGATGGTACGGTGTGGATGCTAGGAAATATGGGGAGGCAGGGGAGGCAGGGGCAGATGTCAAGGAAGGGGGAAGGAAGGAGGCAGATAGGACACAGCAAAGGTAGCAATTATACCCAGGGCAACTGTGAGATTCAGGGCAACCCTAACACCTGATAACATCATACTCTTTCCAATGAGATTTTTGTTTGTTTTTAGTTTAGTTTAGTTTATTGGCATTTATATACCGTTGTATCAGACATACCTTCACAGCGGTTTACAAAAATTAAAACATATTCGGAAATACAATGATTAATAAAATAGTAACAGCTAAAAGCTATGCAAGATAAAGGAAATAAATTAGCTGTTAATAAAAGATAATCTGTAAAACCAATCTATAAAACCAATAAATAAACTACTTTTTTGGGGGGGAAGTTCTGGGTTCGGGAGAGTAAGGGGATAGTCCTGGAACCAGTCTAGGAAGGGAAGAGATAATCTGGATTTGGGTTGGGGATCATTCTTGCATGACTAGTGCCTATCTATGTTAACCTTGAATCAGACACTAGATATACAGAGGGCAGATATTGAGGAAGGGTTGAGCTATCAGTGTGATAAGTGATCTTCTGAGAAATGAAGAAGAATTATTATTGGTAACCTAACTACCATGACCTTTGGAATACGGCCTCTTGCCTCCCTCCTTCGCAAGTGTCCTCCCCCTGTTATCTCCGCTCCTTCTCCAGCATTTGAAACCATTGATATGGCTAGAATTTGAGGGGGGGGGGTTCACTCATTTGGACTTCTCCATGATTTTAAATATTCTCTGTGGTCTTTCTCATGAACAGTTTAGGGAGAGATTTCAACCCAATAATTTATCAAGAACCGACCTAATTCATTCAGGCAGAAGTAGGAACTACAGATGCCATAATGCACTATAAGATAAATTCCATAGGCAGGACAGAGTTAAAATGTTTCTCATTTAGCAGTATCGGTTGGCAGCTCTGTCACATGTAATTAATATATGGAACAAATGCATCAGGTCTGTGAGGAATATGATTGTACCTGGTCTCACAAGTGTCCCTCACAAAAGTCTGCTTTAAGTAGAAATACTTTTCTCTTCTAGCCTCATGACCAAGACACGAATATAGAAGCCTCATGGATGACATTCAGATGAGTGAGGCTGGGCAGTAGAATATTTTGGGATCTGTACAGGTTATCCAGGTAAACATCATACAGAGTGGGGTTATAAAAGCCTTCTTTGGAAAGTATTGGGCAGAGGAGCTGAAGTGCAAGTGCTGGTAGGTAACTCAGTATGGCCATACCTTACTGAAGCTTCACCAGCTCTTTCAAGGAAGGCTGCATCTACATAGAGAGATGCACAAGATATGATGCAAGCAAAAGGAATAATCTTTCCTCTCAGAAAGAAAAGGGCTTATAGGGAGAGGAGGGGTAACCAGGAATATAGCCCAGGGTCCGAAACCACAACAAAACCATCAGCAGACAACATACGTTTCCAGGTTCTTGGGAAATTCCTATACGCAACCCATCCTAACTTAACGTTTTGGCAGCAGTTAAATGGAGCCTTGTCAGCTATCTGTAGTGGAAGCAGCATTCTGGGAACAGTCAGAGAGGTGGGGGCTGATAATCTCTGCAGATCCATGCCTCCTTTTCACATGTTTTCTCTTTCAACATGAAGCACATGCTACAGGGAGGAAGCAGGCTATCATAATCAGGGACTAAACTGCTAAAATATTAGATCAACATAGGGTTTTCTATTTGTAGCTTTGCATTAAAAGGAGTGATTATGTACTGTTCCTTTAAGTGAGCACTAAATGTTATAACAGTTTCCTAGCTATGATTCAGCAGCTTTAGTATTTTTCACAGGACAACAACTGATGTTAGCAGTAGCTAGCTGACTTTACAGTAATATGGTTCTCTAGGGGAAACTGAAACTAAGATTTACTTGACAGCAGTCATAGGGTTCTGAGGAAACACAGCAGCATGGAGTATCCTTTACAGTGACACACTGGTAGCCCACACCTGAGAGAGTAACAGAAAAAGCACTCATTTGAATTCTCATCTGAAGAGAGTATTAGCTCTCGAAAGATAATCAAGAAATATATTAAATTAGTCAAATGAATGCTGCTTTGTATTGACTTGATGATGGGAAAGAACCCACCATTGCTGAGAGTTTGTATATTTATTCAAATGCAATAAAAAGATTTGAACATAAATGTAAAGATATATATATATATATATATATATATATATATATATATATATATTGTGATGCAGTACGACCTGGCCCGGGGCAGAAACAGCCGAGACACAGCCAAGCAGAAGCTAGTGGTACCAAACTTAGCCACCGAAGGGCGCTGAGGAAGGTAGCAAAGACTACACTTCCCAGGTTCCCTGAACCAACACCTGACCCCTGGCTGGAGCCTGAGCAGGAACAGGTGGAGGAAATTGGGACTGATCCCTATGACTCAGCAGAGTCTATGGAGGCTGAGGAAGAGGGCGTGCCACCGTGGTGGAACTGGCCACAAAAGCCCGGCTCCTCAGAGTCTGAGGGGAAGGAGATGGAGGTAAGCTGGGGAGAGGAAAGCTCCAGCTGTTCCTCTATGGAGGTGGAATAACCAGGAGGTTGGGGGATGGTAAAATCCTGTATTGCTGTATGGATGTATGAGAAAGGCTGGAAGGGAATTGTGGTTTTAAATGCTGTTTACCCTGGGCTTGTAAGGACAACCACGCATTAGTATAAGGCTGCAGCCAGCGAGCTACAGCACCACATTAAACTCTTTATTGATTAAGATCCTTTTTCTGTGTACTGTTTGGGAGTGCCAAGACTGGGCCTGGCACTCTGACTAGAGGCTGTGAGGAGTCCATAGCAGCGCGGTGCATGAGCTGTGCAAGGGGACGGGACGTGTCATAGGAGCGAAGCCAGAGGCCTGAAGCCCAGCAAAGCCCCACAGCATGCTGAGCGGAGGGGCCTGATCGTGACAATATATATATATTTATATATTTATTTTTTTAATTTTCATTTCTGTGAAAAAAGCACTGGGCATTAGTGGATGCAATGAAGAGAGACTATGTTCACTCACATGGGCTGTTGCTTTTTCTCTCCAGAGCTCAGAGACAAGTTTTGTTGAGGCACTGAGAAAAATTAACTTGGTGAGTGCAGCAGAAAACAGATATGGGAATTCTGAGAATCAAGGGACTGTGTGAGAAAGGTGCATATTTGCTGGGAATGGGTGCCCTGAATCAGCTGTGGAAGATACAGAGGTCTGTAAGGGAAAAGCAGGGTAACCAGTTTTGAAAACGCAGAATAAAAGTCAGACTACCAAGCCTGGAGAGATATATGAGACTTCTGTTTGGAGTGAGAAATTACAAGGAGAAACTGTTCTAAAACTGTGCCAGGGAGATCCTGAGAAAAGAAGGTGTTTCAGAGAAGTACATTTTTCCGAGATAGAGGAACATAAAGGAGATCTGGAAGAAATAACACCTGAAACTCAAAAGAGCTGTAAAGCAGGAAATTCATGCAGTGTGTGTGAGAAAATAAATTATTTGTGTGAGGCTCATAAAAGCAATTATACTGTGGCTTCTCTAAGTACCTAAGACAAAAGATAAAGCTAATGTGTGGGAAACAAGATTTACCTAAAAGACTGGAAGTTCTTTGTGGATCAATATTGATATATGATAACATATTTCAAACTTACAGATACATTTTGTGTTCCAGTGAGTGAAAGAGAGGTAACAGTGGCTTAACAGTGAGGCCTGCTGTGGCAAGAAATCAGCATTAGGAACATGTGATGTTTTTATTTCCTAATAGAAAGATTATCAGTCATATTAGGAATACTGATCAGTGAGGCACACACACACACACACCAGACTTCATAAAATTAAATGTTGCAAGACCACTCATTTTTTATTTTGAAACATTAGGAGCACAGATGTGACCAGGAGAACCCTGAGCAACGGGATCAAGTGGGGCTGAATGTGGTACCGTGGGACCAATTCACCTTATCAGGGCCAGCCTGGGAGACCATCTGCAAAAGGGCCCCAATGGACAGTAATCGTGAGCTCATATGTACTGCATGCACACTCGCATAACACTCAGGGTTACATCATTATTCTGATCAGAATACAAAGAGAGAAACAAAGCTCTGTTAGAAGTTCAGTTATCAGGCTCAAGGTAAGTTTAAGAAACATTGAATCCCACTTTCTATGTCTGGCAAGGGGATTGGAATGGGGGGAGGGGGGGAGGGAATTAGAGGCCCTAGAACAGAAAATGAAATAACTTTCAGGAAAGACGCATGCACTGCAACCAGTCAAACCAGTTTGTTTTTAAAAGCAGCTCTGGGTTATAAGTGTTTCCTGATTTTGATGCTTCTGGCAATTGTACAATGTAAGGAATAGGATTTAAGTTCAGAATGTGCAATAGAGGATCATAACAATTGTTGAAGTTAGTTCATGTAATTTACCAGTGAGTGTTTTAACCTATAACTAAAAATATATAAAGAGTAAGAGCCTATAGAGCTAACACCATGAAAGGACTATTGAGAGAAAATTACCTGTGAAAAAAAAACATTTTTTGTCAAACATTAACAAGGTGAACCTGTATAAAAAGAAAGGAAAAGAGAAAAGCGTTAGCATATGTTTTAGTATTAATGTTGGATTATGTACAGTGATTTCTCTTAATGTACCAGTTTCTTGGATAAGAGTCCTTTTCCTGTACTGAACATCAGAAGAGCGAAATATAATTAATTGTTTTATTAAACTGCCTGGTCTTTAAGACAGACATCAAGTGCCATTACTTACCCTTCACTAATCTGGAACAGCATCACATTTCTTACTGTCTTGCATTTCAGCCTCTTCTCCTAAGCTCCAAATGCACCATAGATTCTGTGGGCTTAGCCATCTTTTAATAGACTTGATAGAGAGATGGGATTGTGGGTACTGTAGTAGAGTTGTATATACCTCTGCAAAAGGCAGCGGGGTGAGTGACCCATCTTCTACATAGAGAGGATTAGAAAGAAATGAGGGAATCAAAGTGGTGAGAGAGACCCTTAGAGAGAATGTGCTATTGCTAGGGGATTTCAATCCTCTGTATGTTCATTGGGTCTTCCCAGCTGCAGTGTCTTCTAGAAGCAGGGAGTTCCTAGAGTTTATTCAAGGAGAATTATTCAATCATCTGGTAATGGAACTCACACAGGAGAAAGCAATATTGGACTTGGCACTTACCAATGGGGACAGTATCTCTGATGTTGTAGTTGATGATCATTTGGAATAGTGTGGTTCAGTATCAGAGCACAATAGATTTTTTTTATTTTATTTATTTAGAAGATTTATATACCGATGAACGTTGGGAACATCTCATCGGTTTACATTAAAACAAAATTATAGCTAACCGAGCTTTACATAGAAATTGGAACCAATTGTAACAAGGAACAGAACAGATAATAACAAGACAGCATTAGAACTTAACTTATGAAGGGGAATAGATGAAGGTTTGTGCAACGGCAAGGGCCCTAGACTTCATGAAAACAAATTTTGCTAAAATAGGGGATTACCTTAAGGAGTCATTAGCTGGTTGGGAAAATTTAGGGGAAGTAAAAGAGTAGTGAGCAATATTAAAAGGATATATTATAAGGGCAGCTAATCTTTTTTGTTAGGAAAGTAAATAAAGGTAAGAGGAAAAAGAGGCTGTTATGATTTTCTAAAGAAGTGGCTGAAAAAGTAAGGGAGAAAAGGTTAGCATTCAAAAATTACAAGACATCACAAAGTGGAAGACAGGAAACAATATCTGGAAAAGCTAAGAGAAGCTGGGAAAGTAGTTTGGAATACAAAAATTCAAATGGAAACAAAAATAGCAAATATGTTAAAATGAGACTGGGGGACCATACCTTTTTAGATATGTTAGTGATAGAAGGAAGAGTAAAACTGGCATTCACAGACTCAGAGGTGAAGGGAAGGAATATATAGAGGCTAATGCGGAAAAAGAAACCTTGCTTAATGAATATTTCTGTTCGATGTTCATTGTGGAAAATCCTGGAGCAATACCACATAAAATGAACACAAATGGCATTAGAAGTGAGGTAAAACTCAGTTGATTTTCAGAACAATGTGTTCATGAGGAGCTAACTAAAGTAAACAAGGCAATGGAGCTGGATGGAATATATCCAGGTGTATTGAGGGAACGTATAGAAATCCTGGCAGCTCTACTACTGGGCACTGCCTAACTTTTTCAATGCTTCTTTAGAGCTCGGAGTATTTCTGGTGGACTGGAGGCAGCAGATGTGGTTCCTGTTCATAAAAGTGGAAATAAGGAGAAGGTTGGGAACTGTAGGCTGGTTAGTCTGACCTCTGTGGTGAGAAAATAAATGGAATCATTGATAAAACAGAAGATACCACAGTTTCTGGAATCCCATGGATTCCAAGATCTGAGGCAGCATGGTTTTACTAAGGTAAATCTTTTCAGATGAATTCCATCACTTTTTGATTGTATAACCAGAGAGTTGGATCAGGGGAGAATGCTGGATGTAGTGTACTTGGATTTCAGTAAAATTTGACACAGTTCTGTAAAAGAGACATAAATAAATTGAGTGCTCTTGGTGTGGAAACTAGAATGACTAACTGGGTTAGAAACTGGCTGAGTGGAAGGTGACAAAGAGTAGTGACAAACTGAGTTTATTCTGAGGAGAGGGATGTTATTAGTGGTGTGCTTCAGAGATAAATGCTGAGACCGGTTATTTTCAACATTTTCCTGAGAGTTTGTCTTTTTGCCAATGATAGCAAAATCTAAAACAGGATAGACTGCCAGGAAGGTGTGGCAAACATAAGGCTGGAACTAGCAAAGTTTGAGGAATGGTCTAGAGTTTGGCAGCTAAGATTTAATGCTAAAAAAATTGTGAGTAATGCATTTAGGCTGCAAAAACCTATGAGTGGGCTACAGTTTTGAAGGCAAAATTCTTCTAAGCACAAAAGAGGAATGGGATCTGGGCTTGATTGTGTCTGATGATCATAAGGTGGCTAACCAGGTGGATAAAGTGATAGCAAAAGCCAGAAAGATGCTTGGCTGAATTGAGAGAGGAATTGAAAAAGGGAGGCTGTATAGATCCCTGGTGAGACCTCACTTGGAATAATATGTACAATTTATGGAGAGTAGACCACACCTTCAAAAGGATATAATCCAAATCAAGTCTGGATTATATCATTGGGTGGCTACTAAAATGATCAATGGTCTCAGTACTTGTTACAGTTGTGGGCCCAGATAGGGCTGGTGAATCCTTACAGGGGAAGACCAGGATTTCAGGACAGATGCAGACAGGACTAGGGTTCTTTGGCCTATACCAGCCACCTCCCTCGCAGGTTGAGCCCTTGGGTTCTGGCAGCCGGCATGACTTAGACCGAGGCTGACATAGAAGTGCAAGCAGACTCGAGACAAAGCAAGGCTGGAATCAGGCATGCATGGAACTGGAGTCTGAAACTGAGTGCAAGTAAGCATGGAACTCTGGAACAGACTGGAACACTGGAGCCAGGTGCGAGTAAGGCTGGAAATGACTAGAGCACTGGAACAGACAGAACAGACAGACTAGGACAAGACAAACAGAACAAGGAACTCAAAAGCCTGAAGGCAACAAACAAGAAAGCAGGCCTGAAATGGCCACCAGGCAGGATTATAGCAAAAGACTTAAAAGGCAACAGAACAAGGCAAGAGCAGAAGGCCTGAAAAAGCCACAGGGCAAGGCAAAGACAGAAGGCCTGAGAAGGCCACAGGACAATGCAAAAGTAATTATGTTATGTATGTTATTAATGTATTATGTATGTTATGTTATGTATGTTATTAATACAAAGTTATATACGGTATTGTATTCAAGTTACCATGTTATATTGTAAAGCGCAATGCTGAATTACTGTTTGTATGTAAACCGAGGTGATGTTATTTACGTATCCCGGTATAGAAAAATCTATAAATAAATAAATAAATAAATAATAAAAGGCCTGAAAAGGCCTCAGGACAAGACAAAAACAGAAGGCCAAAGTGCAGTCCAAAGCAGGACAGAGCCAAGCAAAGAGCTAGTGAGACTCAATGACAAGGCATTAAGCAAAGCCAGAGGCAGGGTTAAATAGGCAGACCTCCACTGAGTCATGGGATCATGGAGCCTATAACTGGATCGAGAGTAGGAGTTGATCCATGTGGATCTCTGGCATTTGGGAAGCTGCATAACAAGCAGGATTACAACAGTTCTAAAGCATATGAAGATAGACTTAAAAATCTCAACATGTACACGTTAGAAGAAACATGAGATAGAGGAGATGTGATAGAAACATTTAAATATCTAAGGTTTCCATGCACACGAAGCTAGCCTCTCAATGGATAGGAGGATCTATAACAAGGGGTAATGGAATGAGGGTGGAAGGGGTAGAATCAGGAGCAATTTAGGAAATATTTCTTTACAGAGAGGGTAGTGGATACATGGAACGACCTCCCAGTGAAGGTGATGGAGGCAAAAACAGTAGCTAAATTCAAGAAGGCATGGGTTAAATGCAGGGAGTGATATAAATTATAAAGGTAAGATAAATTAGAAGGATAGACTGACTGGATGGGCCATATTGTCTTTTTCTACTGTCATGTTTCTATATTTCTTTGTTACTATGGAAGCTGTTGGGGGACAGGAATATGAAAGGTAATTTAAGGATATGCAGAGTGAGGGTTAGATGGAGAGTTGTGAGAAGCAATGAAAGGGATATATTGCAAGGAATATGAGATGGAATAGGGAAAACCAGTGCCTATGTGATTTAGACCTTAGTCTTTCTGGATGAGCTATCTGGGTTCCAGATGGTTTACCTTCCAGCTAAGCTATCCTCTATCATAAGAACATAGGAACATAATACTTGCCATACTGGGTCAGAACAAGGGTCCATCATGTCCAGTATCCAGTTCCCAACAGTGGCCAATCCAGATCACAAGTATCTGGCAGGATCCCCAGGGGTAGACAGATTCCATGCTGCTTATACCAAAAATAAGCAGTGAATATCTGCAATTCCACCTTAATAATGGTTTATATACTTTTCCTCCAGGAGTTTGTACAAAACATTTTTAAATACAGTTATACTTATAGTTTTTATCACATCTCTAATATCTCAGTTTTGTGCACAAAAGCGAACAATACTCAGCGGTCACTCACATGTATCAGAGTCAAGGGGCCCGACAAAAAGGAAATTGCCCAAGAAGTGAATCATTCCATCCTCCCCACCATCACTTGTTCCACTGCCCACTGCACAGCAAAACATTGCTGAGTCACTCAAAGTATGTGCAGGACATAGAACAACTCATGCGTTAAGTTTTTGTCATAGTGATATTTTCCTTGAAATTGGAAGACTAACATATGAAAGCTATCTTGGTGATTTGGAAGGAGTCAAAAAGCTGATTCAGTGTCGACCTTTGCCATGCAAGAGCTCTGTCCCCATTTCCTTACCATCTCCTGTGCCTGATCAAATGATGCGTAAATAAAGAAGATTAGAGTAGGATCCATGAAATCATTCACCAAACTGCTTTTTGGGAAGGGCAATTGTTGAATCATACTAAATTCCCCAAGTTCTTTCTGAGGTAACACCCCTAAAGGCAAGATTTTAAAATCCTTCATGAGCTTAGTGTTGTAAGGGCCTGCTACCTCTTTGCTAACTCTTTGAAAAATTTATTTTTAATGATCCCACAGTTTTCCTCTGCAGATTTAAGGTTCCTTGCATCAGAATTTCCTGGGGGACCTTCATAGGGGATGCGGAAAAAACACATGAAAATGATTTAGATAGTCACTGGCCTCTTCTGTGTTGTCCTCTAAGGAAATTCTATAGCAAGGGTAATTTTATCATTGTGGGCACGCTGCAGAGCATTTCTTTGTTTTGTATATTACTACTAGTGATGGCTGGGTTGGTATGGTCATCTGAGACACTTAGATTGAGGGTGACTGCCCCACATGACATGCAAGAATGCATGAACCTACACCTATGAAAGGGACAAAAGGCTGATGCAACTTTTGAAAATGGTGGCTACCAGTTCCGGTAGCAGAGGGTTTGGTCCCAGGACCTCACCAACCACCAGGATGCATTTGGTAACTCTGGGGTGGTGGGGGGGGGGAGTGGGCAATGAGAGGGCTAGCAGACAGGAGGGTATCTACCTTTAAACAAAAGGGAGGGGGTGGGGCAGGACATGTACAATTGGGGTTTTGGGAAACTTTGTCATCCTCCGGGGACAGTAGGGGGGTGAGACAGGGGATTTCCAGAGGCCCCCAGGTTACGAAATTTGTCAGAGAAACCTGTGCACACTATTTGCAAATAGTGCACACACAAAAGCAAAAGGAAATAAAACATTACATTTTAAGTTTTTTCTATTGTTTTGTTTAAAAAAAAAACATGAAACAACATAGAGAAGGTAATTTCTAATAGAGATGTGAATCGGAACCGGAATCGGTTCGGTTCCGGTTCCCATTCAAATCTTATAATTTTTATCGTCCGGCCTGATTGGTTTTTTGTTTATCGGCTGCACCCGATCCGATAAACAAAAAACCCACCCCAACCCTTTAAAACTGACCCCTTAGCCTCCCCCACCCTCCCGAACCCCCAAAAACGTTTTCAAATTACCTGGTGGTCCAGTGGGGGCACCGGGAGCGATCTCCCGCTCTCGGGCCGTTGGCTGCACTAATAAAAATGGCGCCGATGGCCCTTTGCCCTTCGCTGGGCAGCCGATAAACAAAACGCGAACGGGCCCGATGGGAAAAAACCCAAATGTGAATCTGAACCGGAATCCGAACCGATTCCGGTTCCGATTCACATCTCTAATAGGTACTAGTTTTAATTAAACAACTAATAATGTCCATTTTATGAGATTATACTATATTAGAGTTTTTCTTCCACTTAAAAACACTAGTCTAGGTATATGGAAGCAATTTGTAGCCTTATTAGAGTATCCAATACATAGTCAGTTCACTTTTGTAATCTAGACATAGACAAAGATGCTGGTCATCTCTATGAGATGTAACTTGATGCATCAGTTAGTAACCTGTTTTTAGGTCTGTGATTATTAATAATTAACATCTGTAATTAGTTCTTTGGTAGATAAGTATTTTGAGAACTGAGTAATTTGTTTATCCTTTTAAGTTGTATGCTGTTATTGTTGATTAATTTATTGTATGTGCTAAACTTTTGTACATCACTTTGGGCAATTTTAATTAGTAAAGCAATCAACAAGTGCAAATACATAAATAAAAATAAATATTGTTTTGTTTAAAATTTATTGATCAACTCATATTACAGGCTGAGGTGATGTACAAAAATCATACATAAAATAGTTCTATACATATATAAAATAACAATGAAATAACCTATAATCATAGGTAAAAATGAAAACAACAAAATAAATAAAGTATTATTTCAAATGTCTGCATCATTTAACTGCAAGAAAATGGTAAAAAATATTAAAACATTAAAATGTTCTTTTAAAAGGCTTGTTGCAAGGAAAAAGTCTTAAGACTAGTCTTAAAAGTCTTACTGCATGGATTTAAACTTAGTTCAGCTGGCAAAGACTCCATATAGATGGTGCCACAAGAAAAGAAGCTGATTCTCTTGAGTACGCCAGACGAGCAAGTTTAACTGATGGGATGTCAAGTAAGCCCCACTGGGAGGAACAAAGTGATCGAGATGACTAGTATACTTTTAGTAAAGCGTTAGCCCATGGACAAGTTTTAAGGTTCAATAATTTGGCTACAAGCATACCAACTTTGTAAGCAATACATTGTTTAATGGGCAACCAATTTAACTCTACAAGCACTGGAGAAACGTGCTGATTTCATTTTGTATTGGAAAGTAAATGAACCACTGAATTTAATAACCACTGTAAAGTTGCAGAATAGAAAATATAAACTGTTACAGTAATCTATCCCAGAAAAAGATAATTGCATGAACAACCATTCAAAAATCAGATGGAAATAGTAAATGATTTAAACCTGAAATAACCCGAAGTTAAAAAAGCCAGACCAAGTTACAGCTTTGATTTGAATCTTGAAGGAGAGATGAGAATCAATCAGTACACCCAAGCTGTTGACTGAATCAGAAATATTGAATGAGTAACTTCCTAAGGAAATTTTAGCCCAACACTGGCAGGTATCATACCTACTTCAGGATATAAATGAACAAAATAAGTACAAATAAAAATACTCTTTGAATTACATATTTCTAGTTAAAATGTACATCAGCAAAACTTTACTGTCTATTAATAGATCAAGGTTTCAGAATTGTCAAAAGAGCTATGAGGGACCCACTATTTTATGTAATCAGCTTGTATAAAGAAGAGCCAATGACCTGTGCACAAAACACAGAAATACAACATAATTGGAAGAATTAGGCCAATCAAAGAAGAGCTGGTCAAAAAGCCAAATAAATGAAATATATTAACTACTGACCAACACAATGCAGTGATAGTATACAATGAAAACAATAAGAAAAGGATTTCTTTATTCAAGCAATGAGGAGCCACAATGTTTAGTTTATAGATTTACTTTTGTTTACACTGATGCAGCCTCACATTATAGTCACCAGCATGGGAGCTCCTATATGTTATCCAAAAAACAAATCTCAGATTGTGTGGGAAAAGATAACAGTTCCCAGTTAAAGGCATGAGGATATACTGTGCAATGTCTACAGCAAAATTTTCTTTTAAGGGTCTTCATATTGTCATCAGAGCTCAGCTGAGGTTCATAGGTGGACTCTACAAGATAATTCCTAATGTTACATTCTCTGGTTAAAGCAAACAGGAGAAAATGTTGAATCACTTCATGTAACTCAAGGATACCCCATTGGCATCTCAGACTTCCTTTGACCAACTAAGGCCTGGGTTTTCTAAAATCGCAGGCATTTGAGAATTGTGCGGTACCGGGGGGTGGGCCTGAGAAAGCCGGTAGTGATCACACCACCGTGGTGTTATCGCTGCAGGCTTTCACAAACCAATAGCGCCACCATGAAAGGTGGTGCTATTGGGCGCGTTACTGGCACAATAAGGGTTCTTACCTTTTCGCCGCCAGCAATGTCTCCACCGCATCTGCCCCAGTGCTGCCCCGACTCCTCCCTTTCCGGTGCTGATGCCGCCCCGATCTAGGGATCGCGTGCGATCCCATTAGAAAATGACCCCTTAAGTCCTAGGAAAAAAATTGTAACACAAAATAATACAAGCTTCTGACTGGCTTTTATAGGACTATAAAAGTACATCTTAGTGCGCCCAATGGATTCTCTTGTATACTTGTTTAATTACTCTGCTGGGATATCCACATTAGTAGAAGTAGATATCATTTCTTGTGCATGAATCTTAAACTCAGAGCTAGCCAAATGAAGTCTAAAAAGCCAAGGGGTAGATTTTTAAAAACAGCGCGATCGCGTACTTTTGTTTGCACAGCAGGCGCAAACAAAAGTACGCTGGATTTTATAAGATACACACATAGCCGCATGTATCCTCTAAAATCCTGGATCGGCGCGCGCAAGGCTGCCGATTTTGGGCAGCCGGCGCGCGCCGAGCCGCGCTGCCTGCCTCCGTTCCCTCCGAGGCCGCTCCGAAATCGGAGCGGCCTCGGAGGGAACTCTCTTTCGCCCTCCCCTCACCTTCCCCTCCCTTCCTCTACCTAATCCACCCCCCTGGCCCAATCTAAACCCCCCTTACCTTTGTCCATAGATTTATGCCTGCGAGAAGCAAACGTAAATCTACGCGCGCCAGCGGACTGCTGACGCGCCGTGCTCCGACTCGGGGGCTGGTCCGAAGGCCTGGACCACGCCCCCGGGCCGGCGCCACGCCCCCGGTCCCACCCCCGAAACGTCGCGCTCCGCTCCCAAAACACCGCGTCATCGGGTCCCACCTCCAACATGCCCTGACACGCCCCCTTCCAAAAACCCCGGGACCTACGCGCGTCCCAGGTCTCTGCGCGCGCCGGCGGCCTATGGAAAATAGGCGCGCCGGCGCGCAAGGCCCTGCTCGCGTAATCCGGGCGGATTTAAGCGGGCAGGGCTTTTAAAATCCGCCCGCAAAAGTATTGGCCCAAAGGAAGATTATCAGGTAATTTCTTGGGATGGCAACCTGAATATTTCAAAAGAGTGTACCTGTCAGTTAGTTTTTCAGTAGAAGAAATATTGAATGCCATTGAATTACAATGAAATGGTAATATCTAAAAATTAAACAACATGAATATTAGCTATGGAGGTACATTTCAAATAAACATCACGGGATGTTAAGCCATTCAAAAAAAGTTGGCAAAATAGTTAAATTACCCATCTAAAACATGAGTATATCATCAATGTAATGCTTCCAGTGTTTAGTGTAACTTTTGAAAGGTCATTGTGGTAATATTGTTCAAAGTTGCCTATGTAAAAGTTTGCAGCGACAAGATGGTGGCTAGCATCTTTGTCTGTGCCTGGATTAACAAAGCTAAGTGAGTTATCTTCTCAGCCAAATGCCTATATATTTGATATTCTGATTAAATCACACATTGTTCTTTATATACTTAAACTAGTGTTTTAATAGCAGGAAAAAAATACAATATATCTCTATAAAAACTGTATTAATAATTGATGTATAATTAAATCCAGTGACTATTCGGTACTACTACTACTAATAATACTTAACTTTTCTATAGCGCTACATGACATATACAGTTTTTTTATTTTAGATTTCGATTTTTATATTCTGCTTTTCACACTTTCTTCAGCATTTCAAAGCAGTTTACATTCCGGTACTGTAGGTATTTCCCTATAGAGCTTACAATTATCACAACTGTTACTCAACATATGATACTCAATGAATTTTACAGTTCTGTTTTTAGCAATATTTTTTTATTATACCATTCTCAGTGGACAATGTACATTATTGATTGTCTTTTTATATTAGATATTAATATGCTTTCACTATTATGCGGATTTCCTGAGATAGCCTGAGAAAATTTAGATGGGAAAAGTTTCAAATATTGGTTTTTATATGGTTAACTCCAAATTTTACCTGAACAAAGCCTTTGAATATTGACCTCAATACTTTGTACAGTTAATATCTTGGGATTAACAGCCATGTTTATCTGTTTTGAAATGTAATGACAGTTCTGTAGAAATCATTGTCTTCTATCCAATCTTTTCTCATGAAAAGAGATCAGTTTTGCAAAATAACATGATGTGAATGCATATAACAGGAAAACCACATGAAGAATGGGGGAAATACAGCCAAAGAGTTTAACTGATTTCTTCAATTTCTTTTCTATTATACTGTTGCTGCGATGTACATGCAAGAATAAAACCATGCTACAGGCTGCTCACCAGATAAAGATTTCCATAAATTACATCTTTAAGGATGTGGTTAGTGTGCACAGGGGTAAAAAAGAATGTTTTTTTTCCATGTCTACTATATTGAATGCTATTGCTCAGCTGTGCTATGACATCTCTTGATAATGTTGTACTTAGTAGTCATCTATTGAATGATTTCTATATTTTTAGTCACTTGTACCAGCAAGAATTGTAAATTGCTTTCATATAAATTGAAAAGAGACATATAAATGCTGATAAATAAATAAAGATCTTTACAAAAACTATGCAGCACTAAAATTACTAGGATTATATTTTATTAATTTATGTTGTTTGCTGCCTTGGGGATTATTGGACAGGTGTGGAGGAGCAGCTTAATGGTTAGTGAAAAAAGCGTAGACCCAGCCATGCCAGGGTTCAAATCCTGTTTCTCCTCTAGTTGTTCTTTGTGACCTTGGCTAAGTCCCTCTTGTTCCTTATTGGCCTTAGATAGATTATAAGTGTTCTTGGACAGATAACTGCAATACCTAAATTGTAATTCACCTTGCAGTGGGATTTGGAAAAGGCTAGTAAATTAAATCCAAAGTTGGCAAATCCAAATAAATACATAACATTATGCAACAGGTCCCTAATTATCAATCAAGAATAAGTTGGTTTACAATGCAGTGATTCTGAATCTATTATTACTTTTTAACAATATGCATAAATATTATTAAAAGCTGTTCAGAGTGTTTTAGGGCCTATGGTCTAAAGGTTTTCTCACATATTGGGGCAGATTTTATAAAAGTACGTGCAACTGGGGCAAACAAAAGTACGCCGGATTTTAAAAGATACGCACGTAGCGGCATGTAATCTTTTAAAGTCCGGGGGTCGGCGCACGCAAGGCTGCGCCAAATCGGCAGCCTGCTCGCGCGCGAGCCGGCAGCCTGCCTTGGAGGGAACTTTCTTTCCGGCGCCCCCCACCTTCCCCTTTCCTTCCCCTTTCTAACGCCTCCCCCCAGCCCTAACTAATTCCCCCCCTAACTTTATTTCAAAAGTTTATGCCTGCCCAAAGCAGGCTTAACGTGCATGTGCCGGCCGCACCATGTTCTGGTCCGGGGGCTGGTCCGGTGGCTGCTTCCATGCCCCGGAACGCCCCTGGGCTGGAACCACGCCCACGGCCCCACCCCCGGAACACCCCCCGATGATGCGCCGGCAACGACACATCCCCCCCTACATCCCCCCCGACATGCCCCCCCAGGAAAGCCCCGGACTTACGCGCGAGTTCCCGGGGCTTGCTTGCGCCGCCAAGCTTGACAAATCCTCCCTTTATGATGGTGGTTAATGTGGGTTTTGTTGAAGTTTTATGTTGAGGTCTAGGGAGACAACTGAGATCGCGCACGAATGAGAAAAGCATTTGAGGGGAGGGTGAGTTCACAGCAGATGGTGTCCGTCCGGTCGGGGTGATTAGAAATGATGGCTGCAGTTCATGGTATTGAACTCTCAGAAATGCCACATTTTACAAATGGATCTATATCACATTGCTTGAATGAAAAAATAAAAAAATAACATATATCAGTATAAATGCTTTGTTAACTCTTTCAGAGCCATAATTACATCTCAATAATATTTAGACAATTGTCTCCAAGGTAGAGAGCACTGCTACCAGATATATGCCTTGAACCAAGTTAGCTACCTAGAACCAAAGGTAAAACCATTTAATAGGGCCAATGGTAAATATTATTATATTAAGGTCCTTTGTAATGAAGACTGTTGCTTTCAGAAAGTGGAATTTAATACTCATCCCAGAACTTTATAATATTGGTATCTTTCAAATACCACTTCAGTTGTGAAATTCTAGCAGCCTTCTGCTATTAGATGAACTTATCTGAAACTCATTTCATAATTGCTAGAATGCTTTTCATTTAAAAAAATGGATTATTGCTAAATTACTTTTGATTAATTTGATAAAACATTCATTATTGTTAGAGTTCCTCTGCGTAAAAAGCAATCTAAACAGTGTGTCATATTTCTTATATGTGCTAGGAATTTGTTTTTTAATTATTTTTAAAAATGAATGGTCTATATGTTTTCTTGAAGTTGAAAAGCAAGTTTGTTATAGCAAGCGTTTTAGTTAAAATATTTCTTTTTATTGACAATTTCTTTCAATTATGGGAAAGAAAATAGAATGATGCAGGGCGACAGAGGGAAGTGCAGGATAAAAGAAAGATATGGGAAGAAATAAAGAGGAAGGAAAGACTAAACATACAGAAAAGAAGGGAATAGAAAAGCAGAGAAAAAAATAGATAGAGACATATCGCTCCATGGTGAGACCCCACCTTGAATATTATGTACAATTCTGGTTGCCGCATCTCAAAAAAGATATAATTGTGATGCAGAAGGTTCAGAGAAGGGCAACCAAAATGATAAGGGGAATGGAACAGCTCCCCTATGAGGAAAGACTAAAGAGGTTAGGATTTTTCAGCTTGGAAAAGAGACGGTTGAGGGGGGATATGACAGAGGTGTTTAAAATCATGAGAGGTCTAGAACGGGTAGATGTGAATCGGTTATTTAGTCTTTAGCACTCTATGAAGTTAGCATGTGGCACATTTAAAACTAATTGGAGAAAGTTCTTCTTCACTCAACGCACAATTAAACTCTGGAATTTGTTGCCAGAGGATGTGGTTAGTGCAGTTAGTATAGCTGTGTTTAAAAAAGGATTGGATAAGTTCTTGGAGGAGAAGTCCATTACCTGCTATTAAGATCTCTTAGAGAATAGCCACTGCTATTAGCATTGGTAACATGGAATAGACTTAGTTTTTGGGTACTTGCCAGGTTCTTATGACCTGGATTGGCCACTGTTGGAAGCAGGATGCTGGGCTTGATGGACCCTTGATCTGACCCAGTATGGCATGTTCTTATGTTCTTAACAATGTGGGTCAAATAGAAGGAGAGGATGAGGTGGAGCAAGGAGAAAGGAGAAGAGACATAGAAAGCAAATGGAAAAGAACACCAGCAAAAGGAGTTAGAAGACAAATACAATAAGAGCTAGATTAATATGATAAGGAAAAAATATGGAAGCAAAGGTAGAAAAATTAATTTTGTTTGCAGTTTAGTCAGTGGAAGGTGTGAATTATTAAAGTAGTAAATAATCTATCAATTTTTAAATGTAATAATGGGGTAAACTTTCAAAGCCTTAGGCCTGGATTTTCTAAGGTCGCAGACCTTAGAGTATCCGGCTGCAACGGGGGGCGGGCCTGCGAAAGCTGGCAGCGATCGTACTTCTGCGGTGCGATCATTGCTGGCTTTCACACCCAATAGCGCCATCGTAAAAGGTGGTGCTATTGGGCGCGCAACTGGCTCATCATAAAAGGTGGTGCTATTGGCTTGCAGCCAGAGATCTTTCCACCACCTCCGCCCCAACGATGCCCCGACTCCTCCTCCTCTTCCAGGCCAACTCCACCCCAAGCTAACTATCACACGTGAAAAACTTTTTGCGTGCGATACGCTACGAAAATGACCCCCTTAGTCTGGAACTATTTGTGCTAAACAGAGTTTATGTGAATAGAATGGCAACAATCTTCCTATATGGACTTTCAGCTGAAGAAAATTGTACACATATGGGTCTATGTATTAAACTGCTGCAAGCACTACAGGAATAATCTAGTACCAAAAGGTGGGGGTTTTTTTGTGTGTGTTTGTTTTTGTGATACAGGGTCATTTTCATGGTATTCAAAGGAGTATATGCTTTACTATAATTCCCTGAGGTGTAATTCAGTTCTGTGAAAAAATTGCAGATTTGCTCAGTTTTCAGCAATAAAGGAAAAATCTAATAATTTTTAAAGTTCATCAGTTCATTAGTGAATTTTGCTTAAGTTTTGCATTTGCAATCAGATGTGCAAAAAAATGGGAAAAAACGAGATGAGATAAAATGTGCAACTGTAATTACGAACATTAGGATGAATTTTCAGCAGATAGTGACATGAAAACACCTTATTCTCCTTCATCAGTAAAAGTATGGGCACAAAAGTGAGCATGTTAGGGGTTACTATATTATAAACTACTTACACACAAATGTTTTCAAAACTGTGGGGCTGATTTTAAGTCCCACGTGCGCATATCCATGTGCGCACACACACATGGATGCGCCAATTTTATAACATGTGCCCATCAATGCATAAATGTTATAAAATAAATTTCTTGTGCATACATGTGTGCTGGATTTTAATGTCTGACAAACATGTACAGGCGGGTGGCCTCCTCAGCACGTGGGTTTTTTTTTTCAATTATGCATGACGACGTAGGTTCCTGGTTCCCTCCCAGTCCGCTTCAATTAACTAGAAGACTGGGAGAGAACTTTCCTATCCCTACCCCTACCCTTCCTACCTCTTCCACTCTCCATCTCGATCCCTAAATCTATCCTAGCTATCCCTGTTTTTTTTGTTTGTAACGTACTTCGTGCCCTGAGTTGAAGTAAGTTGTGTGCGCCAACTGGCTGCCAGCCGGTAAGTCATTGGGACAGTGCAAAATGGCAGTGTCCTGGTCTGCCCATGCCACACCCAGACCATGCCCACTGGCCCACTCTTTTGCCGGGCCCGGCACTTCTGCACGTAATGGAGGTTATATATGAGGCTGGGCCTGTTCTAAAATGTGCATGGCGTTCAAGCCTTGGCCATGCATGAAACCCACCATTTTTACATGCGTGGCCCTTTTAAAATTGGGTTGTGTATGAATAGATTTACTACAGCTATTTTATGTATCAAGTTCAAGCTTGCATAGTATTTTCCAAGCAGGTGTTTAGTAGGCTGGCTTATATAGGTGACTAGAAACAACAGCAGGCTAGGAAGAGAGGAACTAGGGTGTTAACTGGCAAACTCTTGGCCAGAATAATGTATGTTATAAAAATATTTCTGGTGAGGAGTCTCTTGCAGATATTTAGGGGAACCTTTCACTGAAAGGCACAGCATTATTGTATGTATAAGTGTAAATGGGAAAAACTGGGCTATACTTGGGAAGGGAGGGAGTGTGACTAGGACAGACTGGGCCATGCTTTGGGAGAGTGAATGATGGAGAACTAAACTTCAAAATGACTCTTATAGACTTATGGATACTCATGGGACAACAGTTGAAGAGGGGGAGAGAACAGAAAAGGAGAAGAGGAAGGAGGAGAAGTAGGTACTCCTCACAGGCAGAATACAGGACTAAGGCACAGTTTTTGGATCTGTTAGAGGAGCAAGTCATGTGCAGGTTCAGATTCAACAAGGAAAGCAAACTGTACCCATGCCAGCAGTTAGAGCAAGATCTGAACTCTTCCATCCTCAGGGGCCATGCCTTGGCATTACACATCAAGGTCACAACTGCCCTGGCATTTTTGGCCACTCTTAGAGGGGCCACTAGACCCCTCTAAGAGTCACAGCTGGAATAAACCAGTTTGCCATCTTCATATGTGCTGAGCAGTTCCAGGCTGAATTTCTCAGGAAATTACATCACTATATATATTTTATTTATTTATTTAAAAATATTTCTTTACCGTCTTTACAAACAGTGTTTAATCAAAACGGTTTACAAATATCAAATAAAAATAAAGATAAAAACTAATAAAACTAAAGGTAAGGATTACTTAAGGATAATTTAGTTATAAAAGATATAAAAATTACAAAAATTATTCATTAATATAAAGTAAAAATTAAAATAAAATAGGTAATTTAAACAAATCAGTAAACAAGTGAAAGAATCGAGATCAGGTGCCAAAGCTGGGAATATGATGCATTATTTGGTGGGTGGTATATGAAATGCAATTTGAAATAAATGTGTTTTTAATGATTTTTTGAATTGTTTGAGTTGGATATGGATCTGATGGAGTCTGGTAATGAATTCCATAAAATGGGACCTATAACTGAAAAAGCTCTTTTTCTGGTGATGTCTAAACGGGCTTGTCGAGGTGATGGAATATCAAGAAGATTTTTGTTTAGTGATCTTAGGTGTCTGGTTGGTTTGTAAATGCGGAGGATGGAGCATAAAGTAACTGAGTTAGGGGTATGAATAAGAGTGTATAATGGATAGAATTTTAAACCGTATTCTATATTTTACTGGTAACCAATGTAAAGATTGAAGTATTGGGGTGATATGATTTTTTTTTTTGAAGAATTTGTTAGGATACGTGCTGCTGCATTTTGGATTAATTGAAATTAATCTTTCCCTCAAAGCAGACAGCAACAACAAATTAATGGTATCATTCATCAAAATGTGTTATGACATTAAAGCCCATGATAAGAGCATAATGCATGCATTAATGCCATAATGCATGCAATATTTATATTACCGCATGGTGCGAATGCAAAATTTTTGAAGGGGTGGGATTGGGGGAGGTTTAATGAAAATGAGAGGCAATATCATGTTTTTAACACAGGACATAACTGCACTTTTTTTCCTGGGGTTAAGCTGTGTGATGTACCTGAAACGCCATAATGCAATTTGTATTAAGGATTGCAAATTTCATTTTGGCCAAGAGAGAGAGAGAGCCTCTAAGGAGAGCTTCCCAGTATTCAACTATTTATATCACTATAGGAGGGACAGCTAATAGCTCGAGGTGAGGTGTTGCTTTAGGGTTTAGGGGCCAGTTTTACATGCAGAGTGAGATGTACGAACAGCACAGTTCGCCTCAGTGAAGATTTGATGTCATTTGGCATGAGGCAAGTCTCACAAAGATGAGATTTCTACTGTGTTCTCTTACCTACCTTGATAGTACCCTCTTAATAGAGTCCATCAAGCTATGGTGAGAGAACAGTGTAGATATCTCATCTTTCTGAGACTTTCTTCACTCCAAATGATGTCAAACATTCACCGAGGTATACTGTGCTGTTCATACATCTCACTCTGCATATAAAACTGGCCCCTAAACCTTAAACCAACACCTTACCTCGAGCTATTAGGCGGCCCTCCTATAGTGATATAAATAGTAAACTACTATGACAGCTTTATTATAATCTCTCTCTCTTTCTCTCTCTCTTTCTCTCTCTCAATGAATCTAGGAGTATGACTGATTTCTCTCTTGGGGGTCTATTTATTGCACTTATCACTGTGAGTGTTGATTGCTGGCAGATGCTTAGGAGATGCCACTTAAACAGATAAGATTAATCAGCAACTTATCTGGCTAGGTGGCACTGAATATTGGCCTCTTTGTTTCCAAAGTTTCAGCTGAATCCTTGAGTCTGTTTCAAGGCTCTTTGCCCACCCTTTGTGCATCTATCTGTGTTTTCCTGACTCCTGGTCAGAAACTAGACCAGAACAGGACT
Organism: Rhinatrema bivittatum; assembly: GCF_901001135.1. Taxonomy (NCBI): domain Eukaryota; kingdom Metazoa; phylum Chordata; class Amphibia; order Gymnophiona; family Rhinatrematidae; genus Rhinatrema; species Rhinatrema bivittatum. The sequence goes on along the minus strand of NW_021820722.1, from coordinate 7,609 downwards.
ATTTGTTAAAGACCTGCTCCCCAGAGGGAGGAGTTAGTAATCTGTTATGAATCTGGCTGCTGGATACTCACATTGAAGGAGGAGTTAACAATCTATTAGCGATTACATCACCAGGGAGCAGAGTAGCACTCTGTTACGGATCTTGCTAAGGAGTATCAATCTGTTAGTACTCTCTCTTCCAGAGGGAAGGAGTAGCAACTGTTATACTTTGTTCCTGTAGAAAGATGAACCAGCAACCTGTATGATTCCCACGGGGAGATAGCTATCTGATATGGATCAGCTTCCGCAGAGAGAGGAGTAATGGTCTGATGTGGGTTTGCTCCCACAGAGTGGCAGATGAAAATACCGCTCTTATTAGTGTAGGAATAACACTTAGTAGAAATAGTGAATCCCTGGACCGATGGCAGATGACAGCGCCCTCAAGTGGAGATCCTGAGAGGGACCACCGGCTAGGCTGGAGTATTGAGACAAACACAGATAGTTCTTTATTAGACTGGAAGTAGAACCACCAGAGGTGGCAGTAGTGAGTTGATATGCCCGGCAGGGCTGAAGTCCCTCTGATACTAGAACTACGATCTCTGAGTTGCTGAGCTGTAAGGAGAGACTATAGGTAGTGAGTAGACAGGTTATGCTGGGCATACCAGTGGTAGATGATATACTCACAATTGTAGATCTCTGTAGTGTCTTCTTTATGCAACAGGGAGTCTTCAGTATTCAGGAACAGGAGCCGCAGGCGAGTACTGGTTCCTATAGGCAGTCTAAAATAGAACTCACAATAACTGTGTATGGGATGGCTTCTGGAATAGAAGAGAGGCTAGAAGAGATTTAGGAACATAGGCCCTCGTGGAGCGAGTTCCGGTTCCTATCTGTTAATCTGTAATAATAATCCATAAGATATAGGTATGCAATATCTTCTGAGGAAGAAGAGAGTAGGAGAAAGGAATTAGGAACATAGGCCCTCATGGAGCGAGTACCGATTCCTATCTGTAATCTGCAATGGTAACTCACGATCTCCGTACGTGCGATAACATCTTAGACTGAAGGAAGCCTTAGTGATTAGGAACAATGGCCCTCGTGGAGCGAGTACCGGTTCCTGTCTGTAATAGGACTCACTGTGTTCACGTTTGCGATCACCTCCAGGCAATAGAAGTCTTCTGAGTCTTCTGGAATGTAGGCCCTCGAGGAGCGAGTACCGGATCCCTTCCAACAATCTGAAAACAAGAATAGACAGAGCGGAGGCCAAGCAGTGGAGAAGAATTCCCCTAGCTGACTCGGAACTTAGTTGCAAGTAGCGTGGACTGCCGAAGCAAGTCCCGTTGGAGTTCCTTGCTAACTCACTTGTAGTTAGCAAACAAAGACCTTTTAAATTGAAAACGGATGACGTCAATATGGGGGGACGCCCCCGAGGTTCGCGCCCTTGCTGGTACAAAGTCTAGAGTGCGCGCGCCGTGCCCTTACATCATCAGGACCATGGCGGATCCGTAGCGTCAAGCTAGTCCGGGGATACCGGGACCAAGAGGCAGGGAGAAGCCGTGGCTGCATCTGTCCGTCTGAGCTGAAGGGAGTCGCCACAAAGGTAGAGAGGGTGGAGTGAGGGCGAGAATAGGCATGAATGCAACACTATTCCAGAAAGGCCACCGTACCCAGTTTTAAGAGGGGGAGTAAGTTAGTCTAGGCATTCAAACAACCACATTCAGAAGCATTATGATTTCAATGGAAAGAGTCTGGAACTGGGGTAACTTTCTCCTTCTGGAACTGGAACACTGGTCAGCTCTGTAATAGGGGCCAGCAGCATAACCACATAACCAGAAATATGTCACTGAGGATGCTTTTTCCCTCACTTGGACCTATACTATACTTATAACCTTTGTTTTAAGTACTCTTTTTTGCTACACTTGTTTTAATTCATTCAGTATAATACTTCAGCAACACATGTGCATTGGTCATGCTATTAAGGTCATAAAAAACAGTTTAAAGATCCATATATGCCTATTGCCTCTTGCCCTACCACAAATGCACTATGGCCCCCTTGCCCCACTCTCCACAACACTACCCCATCACAAAAGCACTCCCAAATCCACCTGAAATGCTCCTAATTGCTCCTCTAAACCACACTACTATCCCCCCCCCCATAAATGTCTCCCAAATTCCCCCTTAACCCACCCAAGACCTCCTGACCCCCCAAGTGTCCAGAATTTCTCCAACACACACCTAACAGCCCACCCCTAAATGCCCCAATGGAGCCTGAACTTACTCTTAACACCCCTACCCTACCCTCTACCCGCACCTTCCTTGTACCCACAATGAAATTACCCCACATGGGTAGGAAGCCTCTCAGTTGTACTCAGCCTGAAGATTCCTCCAGGTCTGCCTGAGCACCCAGTTATTCTGGTGGACCTCCTGCATGAGAATCAGGTTGTGCTTATTCCTCAGTAGCAGGGGTGCCAGCCGTGAAACATCCCTGGTGGTTAAATTTGGCTGCCTTGCTGAGGAGGAGCCTACTCTAGATGAACCAGAAGTTTGCACACATATATGCAGAAAAACCAGTATATTCACAATTTGTGCAAATGTGCATGCTTAGTAGTTCACTTATGCAAAAACATTTGTGCAAAAATCAAATATATGCACAGTATGATTTGGCCTAAAGACACGTGTATTATAATCTGAGCAGATGAATCCTATACAGATTAGAAAATAGTATAGTAAATTTGAGCAAAACCATATATACGTGTATATGGAGCCAATGACAGTGGTTTGAAAGTTAACCTCTATATCAATTTTTCATTTATTATTGTGTTTATGAATGCAAACACACTTTGGTACACCAGCATCATCATAGCACACAAACTTATAGTTGCATTGAAAAGAGGCATTTTTGGGGGACTTAATTTGATTGTAGAGAAAACTACAATTGTACATAGAGAGCAATTTTCAAAACTGTGCAGAAAGGTGAAAACCCATGGTTACTTTTAGCTGCAAATTTTGCACCAGTTTTCAAAGAGAAGGCAAGTGCAAACTTTCCCTTTGAAAATTGCCCAAAGCCAAAATATCCACAGATATTTGCTCCTCTGATCCCAACTCCAGTCAAGTAGTCCCTGTGGTTTTTTGGAGGAATAAGCCTCACCTGGCAGGAGACCATCACCTTGGTTGGAAGGAAGTGATCCTATAGCTAGGACCTGCCCTCCAGATGATGCTTTATCCTGTCACACTGAGGATGTCTCTCCAAGGGCATGTACCCAGGAATAGGGGTGTGCATTTGTTTCCTACGTATTGGTAATCCACAACGTATAGGGCCATATTCGTTGTATTCGTGGTGAAGCGAAATGTATCGTGATTCCCTACGAATACAATGAATCTTCGCTGAATTATTCGGCTGTCTAAAGGAGCGAATTTAAACAAACCCCCCATCCTCCTGACCCCCCCCAACTTACCAAAACTCCCTGGTGGTCCAGCAGGGCGTCCGGGAGCCATCTCCTGCACTCACGCCCTCGGCTGCCGGTATTCAAAATGGCGCTGATAGCCTTTGACCTTACTATGTCACAGGGGCTACCGGCGCCATTTATCGGCCCCTGTCACATGGTAGGAGCAATGGATGGCCAGCGCCATCTTGTGCTCCTACCATGTGACAGGGGCTGTCACATGGTAGGAGCAGGGGCTGTCACATGGTAGGAGCACAAGATGACGCCGGCCATCCATTGCTCCTACCATGTGACAGGGGCCGACCAATGGCACCGGTAGCCCCTGTGACATAGTAAGGTCAAAGGCTATCAGTGCCATTTGAATACCGGCAGCCGAGGGCGTGAGTGCAGCAGATGGCTCCCAGACACCCCGCTGGACCACCAGGGAGTTTTGCTGTCTTGGGGGGGGGGGGTCAGGAGGGTGGGGGGTTGTAGTTAATTCAATTTTAGCTGGGAAATGAATACGAATTAACGCATGAATGTATTGGGGGCCCCCTTGCCAAATGCAATGTATCTGCCCCCCTGACGAATACGAATCCCGAATGCAACGTATGGCAGCCCTCTGCACATCCCTACCCAGGAATTCTTTGTTCAAGTCTTTTCCCCCAGGCCCAGCACATCCTGACCCCCCCCCCCCCCCCCACTAGCATGAGCCCTAAGCACTCTAACTGCCAGATATCAAACTCATTCTCTGAGGAATAGAAGCTTTTTGCACCGAGTGCACTCTTGTATCCTCTCTCCAACTGGTAGGTAATCATGCATTTGGCACTCATTTGAAACAACTGAATAGCCTCCTCTCACTGCAGAACTACTGTCTGCATCTTAATTTTGTTCAGTTGTTAGCTATTTAACCTTTGTAAGGGAGTAGGGATGTTCAAACTAATCTAAAGTACTTTAATCTGTTGGTTTATTTTATATTTCTCTGACAGAGATCTTCAGAAACTACAATTAATCTACTTATACCTGGTTACACTCCTCATTGATCCTTGTTTTAAACTAATTCCCCATTATTATTTCAGATAAATAATTCCATTGTTGAAAATGTATAGGATGTGGTATTTTGTCACATGACCTCTGTGTGGAGGGATATAGCTCACAGGGTCCTCTGCTGAGGCCACTGGTAAAAGTATGCATATAAGCCTTTAGGTCTTTTGGTGCTACAAAGAATTTGGTGACTGCAAAAGCAGATAGCCCACAGTGACTTCTGCTGGGCAAAGTATACAAACAAGTCTTTTAATTCTCTGCAGCTAGAAACAGCACAGGAGCTAAGGAAGCTGAAGCCTAAACAACTCATAGTGTACCCTGGAATTTTGTGCTGAGAGAAGTATGCATACAAGCCTTCAGATCCTCTAGTGCTAGAAAAAGCATGGGGGCTATGAAAGCTAGAACCTAGATGGTTTGCATATTCTCTGGTTTAGTTATATTGAAAAGTATGCAAATGACCTTTCCAATTTTTCTGCAGCTGGAAACAGTTTGGGGTTGTGGAAGTTGAAGCCTAGACAGTTCACAGTGTCTTCTAGTGTCCTCCGCTGGGAAAAATATACAAATGACCCTTCATTTTCTCTGGTGCAAAAAGAAAAGAGTACAGGGACTATGAGAGCTGGAACCTAGACTGATTGCAGTGTCCACTGGACTCCTCTGCTGTGACTGCTGGGAAAAAATATGCAAATAATCCTCTCAATTTTCTGCAGCTGGAGACAGTGGTGTGTGGGGGGGGGGGGGGGGCTATGGAAGTTACAGCCTAGAACATTCAGTGTTCTCTGGAGTCCTCTGCTGGAAGTGCTGGGAAAAGTAGGCAAATGAGCCTTCCAATTTTCTGCAGCTGGAAAGAATGTGGTGACTGTGGAACTTGAAATCTATAAAGCTCCAAGTTTCACTGGAGTACTCTGCTGGAGCTGTTGGGAAAACTGTGCAAATTAGCCTTTGGGTCCTCTGCTGCAGACAGAGACTACTTCCTCCTAAGCACATTCTATATCTATCTATCTATATATGATACTTATGTTTTGCTCTTTTTCTGTGCATACTTTTGTCAACTAAAATCATGCATAGTATTGAAAATCCAAAATGATGTGTCTTGTTTTCTCCCTTAGCCTAACTCTACCCCAGGAAAGATGCCACAAAATGCAAGTAAACATACATACATTGTAGCTCAATCAGTATATTTTTACCCAGGATGATTTCAGAACAGTCCTGCAACTACGCATATTTTCCAACCTAGACTACTGCAATGCCCTACTTCTTGGCCTATCTCTCGCAACCATCCGCCCATTCCAAATTCTACAGAATACAGCCGCCAGAATTCTAACAGGAACAAAAAAACATGAGCACATTACCCCAACTCTCATCTCACTACACTGGCTCCCAATAAAATATCGGATAGAATTCAAAGTGCTAACAATTCTGCATAAAATAATCACAGGACATCAAACCAACTGGCTAAGCAAATACATAGAAATCCACACTCCAAAATGGAACCTGCACTTGAAGAATAAAGGCCTCCTCAAAATACCCCATGCCAGAACCACACAATTGAACACAACCCGTGAGAGAGCCATCTCCATCTCCACACTATGAAACTCACTACCAACCGAAATAAGAACACAACCAGTCCTCAAACCTTCAAAAAACATTTGAAAACCTGGCTTTTCACCAGATCCTATTCAAATTCACTCAATCGACCACACGACCAAACACCTCCACAACCCAACACCATGAAGAATTCTCCATCTCCCAACTAACAAAAACAACGTCCACCTTTTGAATCTCTAAGACACTGAGAAACTAACCTCATATCGTAATTCTAGCAACCTATTATGTATTTCCTTGAACCCTGAAACCTTGCTGTTACAGACCTAACTGTATCACCCACCCAAGTGATATTCCCTCCCTTCTACCTTTATTATCAACCCCTTCCTATGCCTTTATTAGAACATACTGTAAGGGATAATTAACCAACAATTCCCAAGACAATAAGCTACAATGATTTTTTTTATAAACTTTGTTTTTCATGATTACTGTAAACCATTCTGATGGCGAAACCGAATGATGGTATACAAAACACCTTAAATAAATAAAATAAACAAATAAATAAGTAGGAGAAATTTTAAAGGCACACATGCCAACGCATTACCAATTTTCCCAGTTCGTTGAGGTAAGGAATAGGACTTCCAAACCCACTTGTTTAATAGTTTCCCTTCTAACCTGTTGGCCCCAATCCTTAAAACCCTACTGATCTGCCTAATTATCTTTGTTTTATAACTTGCACATTATCCATAGCAGAAGAAAAGTTATGCAGCGGGGACTGCTAATTTCAAGGTGAAATCCAGGAATGCCCATGCCCCACCCAGATTATGCCCAAGCCCCTCCCCTTTTTTGGGAACTTTTCATTTGTGCGTGTAGCAAGAGATGTGCGGGTACACAGGCAGCTTTTAAAATCTGCTCAATGCACGCTGGCCCGACTGGTGCACATATCTCCCAGTTTTGCCATGCTCAGGGATTTTAAAATTCACAAAGTACACAGGCACCTTGATTTTGAATATCAGTTAGATTTAGGAAAGCTAAAATTAAGCATGTAGTGTGCGGGTTAAATGCGCTTCTTTATCTAACAATGTCACAAGTTGTACTGCTCAACTCTTAGGGCCTCATTTTCTAAAGTATCGCAGGCCTGCGATACTTTAGGAAATGAGGGGTGGGGGGCCGAAACGGGGGGCGGGCCTGCACTAGCCGGCAGGATCGCATCGTCGCAGTGCGATCGCTGCTGGTTTCGCACCCAATAGCGCCACCATAGGAGGTGTAGCTATTGGGAGCGAAATAGGACGCGAAAAGGTCTTACCTTTCCGTCGTCCGCAGCGGCTTCGCAGAGTCAGCCCCGGTGATGCCCCGACTCCTCCTCTTCCGGGGCTGACTCTGCCCCCATTTTGGTATCGCACGCAAAAAGGGACATTTCACGTGTGAAACGTCCCTTACCGCGTGTGATACCATAGCACTTGATTCATCAGGGTCACTTTCTAAAGTCATAGAATAACTAAAATGCCACTAGTGCTGTAATTTTTTTCTTCCTTTAACACCACTACCTTCAGTATCTCCTTGAAGTTACGATGGAGACTTTGGCTGTCAGTCAAAGGAAGACAAGATGGAGTAAGGAGAAAAGA